>NW_024704760.1:13043737-13098737 GCF_018977255.1 Callorhinchus milii | reverse complement strand
GACACCGACCGGACTGACCAAAAACATCTCTCACATACAAAGTCTCTACCTCTCTCCTACACAAAATATACACACTGTCCCCCCTCCCCCATCTCTCTCTCTCACACACACAAACACTGCGCACCCCCCCACTCCTCCCCGCCCTCTCTCACACACATAGGGAGCCTCCCTCTCACTCAAACACACAGACACTCTCCATCTATCACACATAAAGAGAGAGTAGAGAAACTGGATAGGATAAAAATAAACAGACAGGAGGTTGTCGAGTTTAAGGCAAATAAGTCACCCAGTCCGGATGGGATGCGTCCTAGTTACTGAGGGAAGTAAGGGTGGAAATAGCGGAGGCTCTGGCCACAATCTTTCAATCCTCATTGGACACTGGAGTGGTGCCAGAGGACTGGAGCATTGCGAATGTTACTCCCCTGTACAAAAAGTCGGAGAAGGATAAACCTGGGAGCTACAGACCAGTCAGTAGTCGGGAAACTTCTTGAGACTATAATCTGGGACAAAGTTAATTTTCACTTAAAAAACTATGGGTTAATAAATAACAGCCAACATGGATTTGTTAAAGGCAAATCATGTGTGACAGACCTGATGGAACATGCTCACCTTTTTGCTGAAGTAACAGGGTGAATGAAAGTGCAGTTGATGTAGTATACAATGTATATACAACAAGATTATATTTGTATAGCATAGAATCATAGAATCATACAGCACAAAAAGAGGCCATTCGGCCCATCGAGTCTGTGCGGCTCTTTGAATAGAGCAATGTAATGTCAATCCCACTCCCCAGTCTTTTCCCCATAATCTGCAAACCCGTCCTCCTCAAATACCCGTCCACCGCGTTTTTAAAAGTAGTTATCGAATCGGCCTCGACCGCCCTTTCAGGCGATGCGTCCCAGATTCGAACATCTCGCTGCATGAAAAAAAATTTCTTCTCACCTCCCCTCGGCTTCTTTTAGAGACTATTTTTAATCTGTGACCTCGAGTCACCGACACTCCCACCAGTGGAAGCGTTTTTTCCCTTTCTAACCTATCAAATCGCCTCATGATTTTGAAGACCTCTATTAGGTCCTCGTAACCTTCTCTGCTCCAATCAGAATAATCACGGCCTCTCTCGCCTTTCCTCATCATCAAGGTCCCTCATTCCTGGTACCATCCTCGTAAATCTCCTCTGCACCGTTTTCAATGCCTTAACATCCTTCCTATAGTGTGGTGCCCAGAACTGGGCGCAGTATTCTAACTGAGGTTGATCATCACCTCCTGACTCTTGTACTCTACGCCCCTATTTATAAAGCCTTTCACGTCAGGAGGACGTCCCAAGGCGTTGGACAGAGAGAGATTTGGACCCGAGCTGGGGAGAGTGGAGGGCAGGGGGGAAGCAAGAAGATCGAAAGCACGGTTGAAGAGGAGTATATATATCAAAAGGGGTTTGATAAAGTGCCACATAAGAGACTTGTAAGCAAAATTGAAACCTGCGGTATTAAAGGGACAATGGCAGCATGGATACAAAATTAGCTTGGAGACAGAAAGCAGAGAGTAATGGTGAACAGTTGTTTTTCAGACTGGAGGGAAGTATATCCCCAAGGGATCAAATTGGGACCGCTGCTATTTTTGATCTATTTAAATGACCTGTACTTGGGTATAGTGAGCACAATTTCCAAGATTGCAGATAATACAAAGCTAGGAAAAGTAGTAAACAATGAGGAGGATAGTAGCAGACTGCAGGGAGACTTAGACAGATTGGTAAAATGGGCAGACACGTGGCGGATGAAGTTTAATGCAGAGAAATACAAAGTGATGCATTTTGTGAGGAAGAATGAGGAGAGGCAATATAAGCTGATGGTACAATCTTAAAGGGGGTGAAGGAACAGAGAGACCTGGGGGTCATATAGTAAATCGTTGAAGGTGGCCGGACAGGCAGATACAGCTGTTAAAGAGCATCCGGGATACTAGGCTTTATAAACAGGGGCATCGAATACACAATAATAATAATAATCCTTGCATTTGATATAGTGCTTTTCACGTCGGGAGGACGTCCCAAAGCGCTTCACAGAACACTGTGAAGTGAATTGACTGTATAGTTGTGGGCAAACGCGTCAGCCAATTGCGCACAGCAATGTCCCACAAACAGTCGTAGATTGAAAATGACCAATTTATTATTGCTTTTGGTTTTGGAGGGATTATTATTAGGCTCTGTGTGGAGTAAGGAAACTTGCCCTGGGTTTTGCACTGTCTGGAATTGAACTCAGGTCTCTCACTTGCAAAGCGAGTGCTCTAACCACTGAGCTACAGGACTCTAAAGAAACAGAGGGGACGCGAGTAGAATTTTTTTCACACAGTGAATTGTTCGGATTTGGAATGGACTGCCTGAAAGGGTATTGGAAGCCAAATCAATGATAACTTTCAAGAGAGAAGTAGATAGATATTCGGGGAGGACAAATTTGCAAGGCTATGGGGAGAGAGAGGCAGAGTGCAATTAATTTGGATAGTTCTTTCAAAGAGCCGGCACAGGCACGATAGGCCGAATGGCTTCCTTCTGCGTTGTATAATTCTCTGATTCTATGACTCTTACACACATAGTACCTCAAGCTTTGGCTCTTAAATATGTGCCTAATCCTCTCTGGGCATATCTGTTCAATGGGTGAGAGAGAGCATATTCCATTCCAGACACAGGGAATTTTATGTGTTTATGTGACAGCATATGTCGAAATCTGGTTTGGAGACTGAAGCACGGTGATGGATTTCCACATGAATCAGACACCCGACTGACCCACAACACCGCTATCACACACAGTCTCTACCTCTCTCTTACATGCAAATACAGATACTGTGCCCCCTCCCTGTCTCTCTCTCTCTCACATAGTGTCTCCCTCACTCTCCACACACACACAGTTTTTCTCACAAATTTCTCTCATACACGGTCTCCCACATGCACACACAAACTCTCTGACACACATATAATCTCTGTCACACAAGCACAGTCTCTTATCTCTCACACTGCGTCCCCCCCTCTCAGACACAGACACTGTTTCAAACACATAGTTCTTGTCTCTCTCTCATACACAATAGCTTCATGTTTTGGCAGTCTTAAATCTGAGCCTAATCCTCTCAAGGCGCGTCCCTCCAGCCAGTGAGAGAGTGAGCGCATTCCATTTCCAGAGAAAGGGAATTTTATGTGGCAGCACATGTGTAATTCTGGTTTGGAGACTTTAAGACGATGATGGGTTTCCACATGTGTCAGACACCTGATTGATCAAAAATATCTCTCTCACACACCGTCTCTACCTCTCTTAAAACCCAAATATACTCACTGTGCCCCCTCCCCCAATCTCTATCTCACTCACACACAAGCGCTGTGCCTCTCTCTCACACACAAAGAGAGCCTCCCTCGCACACACATACAGAGCCTCCCTCGTACAAATACACACTTTCTCGCTCTTTTACACATCAATACTTACACACGCACATAGTACCTCAAGCATTGGCTCTTAAATTTTTGCCTAATCCTCCCTAGGGGTGAGTGAGAGAAGGAGCACATTCCATTCTAGATACAGGGAATTTCTAGTGTTTACGTGGCAGCATATGTGGAATTCTGGTTTGGAGACTTTAAGCACGGTGATGGGTTTCTACATGTGTCAGACACCTGACTGACCAAAAAAATTTCTCGCACTCAGTGTCTATCTCTCTCTTACATGCAAATGCACACAGCGTGTTCACTCCCCCCTCTCTCTCTCTCACATCCACACATAGTCTCTATCTCTCACACTGTACCCCCCCTCTGTCTCACACATACACACACAGTTTCTTTCAAATACATAATTATAATAATAAAATAATCGTTGCATTTGATACAGCGGTTTTCACGTTTCCTCTGCTGACTTTTCCTCCATTATCTCCTCCCTCAATCTCTCCCTCCAGATCCACTCTGCCACCCACGTCCGCGGTCACCTCCTGGCAATCACTCGGGGCCTCACTGTCTCAGACCTCACCATCATTGACAAAGTGATCTTGGACCATCACTTCATCTCCCTTAACTCCTCAATATCTCTCCCCACTGCCACCCAACCCACCTCCATCTCCTGCCGCCTCTGCAAAACAATATTTCCCCTCCTTCTTGGCTGCCTTGGAGTCATCTGAACTCCTTTCTCTCTGGGCTTCTTCTTGCAATTAACTACCCTCCTTGGTCACTCTTATTCACAGATGCCTCTCCTCCACTCTTGATTCCCTTGCTCCCCTCTCTTCCCGAACTGTCTCCTATTCACGTAAGTCACCATGGTACATGAACGACCCCCCCTCCCTTAAAGCATAGTTGCGTGCCACTGAGCTCACCTGGTTTAAATCAAACTTAACGGTCCATCAGTAGATCTGGCTGGACTTTATCAAATCCTACCATTCCACCCTTGCCTCCGCTAAATCGATAATCTTGGAGGCTAAGGACAACCCGAAGCTCCTCTTCTCCATCACAGACCAGCTCCTCCACCCACCCTCTCATGCCTCGCCCATTCTCATCTCAAATGCCAACTGCGAGCTGATGCTGGACTTCCTCAAATCCAAAGTTGAGAGAATCTGCTCAGCTGCCTCTGCCACTGCATCTGCTATCCCCTCCCCATTTCCCCCTCTCACCCCGGCGCCTACACACCCCTCCCTCCACACTTCGAACCTTTCTCCCACTCCTCATCACCACCATAACCCACATGAAACCGACCAACCACCTGCTCCCTCAACCCCATCCCAACCCCTCTCCTTACCTCCCAGCTCCACCTCCTTTCCCCTCTACTCACTGATATCATAAATCTCTCCCTTTCCTCTTATACTGTCCCCACCCCATTAAAAACCGCTGGCATCACTTCTATCATTAAAAAAAACCCTCCCTGGACCCATTTCTACTCTCAAACTACCACCCCATCTCCAACCTCGTTTTCCTCTCCAAGGTCCTGGAACGAGTTGTTGCTTCTCAGCTTTGCTCCTTTCTCTCCCACCACTCCCTTCTCGAACCCCTCCAATCAAGTTTCCGTGCCACCCACAGCACAGAAACAGCCCTGGTCAAAGTGACAAATGACATTCTGTCCATCTGCGAACAGGGCTTCCTCTGCCTCCTCGTCCTCCTTGACCTCTCTGCTGCCTTCAACACCGTCGACCACTCTATTCTCATATACTGCCTCTCCTTTCACCTCAACCTTCATGGTGCTGTCCTTGACTGGTTCATATTGTGCCTCTCACACCGCCTCCACTTCATCTACGCAAACTGCTTCTCCTCTAGCCCCCGCACCATCTCGTGCAGCGTTCCTCAGGGTTCGGTCCTCTTCGAACCCCTCCAGTCCAGAGACTGCACTTGTGAAAGTCTCAAATGATATCCTCTCCATGTGTGACCAGGATTCCCTCTGCCTGCTCGTCCTCCTGGACCTCTCTGCCGCTTTCGACACAGTCGATCACGCCATCCTTCTCCACCGCCTTTCCTGCGTCATTCACCTCAGTGGGACTGCACTCGCCTGGTTCGAGTCCTACCTCACAAACCGCCAGCAGTACATCTGCACAAAGGGCTTCTCCTCCCGCTCTCACCTGTTTACCTGCGGGTTTACTGCAAGAATCCATCCTTGGCTCCTCCTCTTCCTAATCTATATACTCCCTCTTGGGGATGTCATTCGCAGACACGGGATACACTTGCGGACGACATTTAACTCTATTTTTCCACCTCACTTTGCGACCCAAAGTCCCCTAATGTTCTGTCAGCTTCCTATCAGACATCAGGAGCTCACCTCCTCCACTTACCCGGCCTCCCCCTAAACCTCTCCAGACCCATACACAACCTAGGCATCAGGTTCGACCCCCAATTATCCTTCCTCCCCCACATCCGGTCCCTCACCAGCACTGCTTTCGTCCACCTCCGACCCATCGCCCGTCTCAGCCAATACCTCTCCCCAAAAGCCACTGAAATCATGGTCCATCCCGCATTCTTACCTGCACCAGACTCCGCTCCCCGATACCCCCAGTCCTTGCCAGACTGCACACTGGATGCTTGTCCCAGAGAGGATCAACTTCAAGATCCTCACCCTTGTCTTCAAATCCCTCCAATCCTCTGCACCCCCAAACCTCTCTAACCTCCTCTCTTCTCACAACAGTGCTCATTGCCTTCACTCCACTAGGACTGGCCTCCTCCTTGTCCCCTGAATCCTCCACTCCACCATTGGCGGCCGTGCCTTCAGCCACTACACCCCAAGGCTCTGGAACTCCCTTCCTCATTCCCTTCGTCTCGGCCCCTCGCTTCCTATTTTCAGCTCTCGGCTGAAGACCTTTCTTTTCGACTGCGCTTTTGGTCACCTTCCTCCCCCTCCTCCTGGCTCGGCCCCGGGATCCGTTACTGTGAAGCGCTCTGAGACTCCGTCCAGCGTGGATGGTGCTATGTAAATTCAAGTTATTGTTGTTGTTGGTCCCCGCCTCTTCAATATCTATATGCTCCCTCTTGGTGACATCATCCACAGATGTGGGGTCAATTTCCACCCATGCATGCGGTTGACACCTCTCTTGCTCCACTCTTGACTCCAGGACCCACTGCTGTGCTGAAAGAATGTCTGTCAGACATCAAGTCCTGGATGAGAGCGAACTTTCCTCAGTTGAACGTCACCAAGACAAAGGCTCCTGATTGGCTTCCGTCATTGCCTCCTTACCTCAAGCTCTGACAGCATCACCTTCATGACTGCACACTCCACTTTGCTAAGCCAGTCCGGAACCTTGGGGTCTTGTTTGACCCTCAACTATCCTTTCTACCCACATCTGTGCCATGACCCACTCTGCCTTCCCCACCTCCATAACATTGCCCGAATCCCCCACTGTCTCACACTACAGGCCGCCGAAACCCTCATACATGCCTTCATTACATCGAGGCTTGACTATGCAAACTCATTGCTTGTCGGCCTCCCCAACTCCTCCCTCCATAGGCTGACGATCATCCAGAACTCTACAACCTGCATCCTCTTCTGCCCTAGGCTCCGCGACCCTATCACCCCCATCCTTTCCCGACTCCACTGGCTTCCCATCACACAGAGGATTCAGTTCAAGATTCTGGTCCTCACCTTCAAAGCCCTCCATGGTCTTGCTCCCCCCTACCTCTGTGATCCCCTAACCCCCTACCATCCTGCTCGCTCCCTCCACTCAGCGGGCTCCGGCCTGCTTCACGTCCCCCGACTCGTTCACCCCATTATTGTGAGCGGGTCTTCTGCCACTTTGCCCCCATCCTCTGGAACTCCATCCCACAGTCCCTCCGCCTTGCCCCCTCCCTTGCCACCTTCAAGAACCTCCTATTTGACCATGCTTTTGATCTCAATGCTTCCCGCACTGCCATCCACCCTCCGTGACTCAGACCCCCAGCTCAGACCCGAAACTCTGTCCTACCAGCACCTTGGGATGTCCTCCCGTAGTGAACAACAACAACAAAATTCTATTGTATAGCGCCTTTTTGTGCCGGTTCTTTGAAAATATCTCTTTGAAAATAAATCCCATTCCCCCGCGCTCGCCCCATAGCCCTGTCAAGTTGTCCTACCCAAATAATTTTCTACTTCTTTCTTAAAAGTTGTAGGCACAAACACACAGTTTCTCTCAGAGTTTCTCTCTCACATACACCCAAACACTCACAATACCTTCAAGCTTTGGCGGTCTAAAATCAGTGCCTAATCCTCGCTCAAGGCGTGTTCCCACAGCGAGTGAGAAACTGAGTACATTCCATTTCCAGAAAAGGGGAATTTTATGTGGCAGCATATATGGAATTCTGGTTGGAGACTTCAAGCATGGTGATGGGTTTCCACAATTGTCAGACACCTGATTAACCAAAATAAAATTAAACACAAACATGGTACCTTTCTCCCTCCCTCTCTCGCACACATACAGAGCCTCCCTCTCACACACTCTCTCTTCCTCTTTTACACATAAAGACTCTTACACACACAGTGCCTCAAACCTTGGCTCTTAAATCTGTGCCAAATCCTCTCTGGATGCGGATGAGTGTGAGAGAGAGAGCACATTCCATTCCAGACATAGAGAATTTTCACTGAATACGTGGCAGCATATGTGGAATTATGGTTCAGAGAATGAAGCACACTGATGGATTTCCACATGTGTCAGACACCCGACTGACCAAAAACATCTCTCTCGCACTGTGCCCCTCCACACACACAGACACACACATAGAGTCTGTCTCTCTCTCATAGACACATAGACTCACAAAAACACACACACACAGTTCCCCCCCCCACACACAGAATCTGTCTCACACACAAACAGTTTCTTATACATAGTCTCATACACAGTGCACACACACATGGTACTTACTTACTGTCTCACACACACGCTCAATCACTTTCTCACAAGCATAGGACTCACTCTTTCACACACAGTGCTCTTTCTCTCGCTCTCTCCTACAATACTCACAGTCACTCACACTATCCCCATCACCCCTCTCTCCCTGTCATCCCCTCTCTTCCTATCACGCCCTTTCTGCTCGTCACCCCCTTTCAGGATGATAATAATAATAATAATAATCCTTGCATTTGATATAGCACTTTTCATGTCGGGAGGACGTCCCAAAGCGCTTCACAGAACACACTGTAAAGTGAATTGACTGTATATTTGTGGGCGAACGCGGCAGCCAATTGCGCTCAGCAATGTCCCACAAACAGTCGTAGATTGAAAATGACCAATTTATTATTGGTTTTTGGGTTTGTTTTTTTGATTTTGGTACCAAGATTGAGGACCTTCAGTTATCAGGAGAGACGAGAGAAGCGAGGATTATTCTCCTTGCAGCAGAGAAGGTTAAGAGGAGACTTAGAAGTTTTCAAAATTATGAGGAAAAACTATCTCCACTGGAGGGAGGGTCGGTAACCCGAGGACACCGATTTAAAATAGTTGTTAAAAGAAACAGAGGGGAGGTGAGGAGAAATGTTTTCACACAGCGAATTGTTGGGATCTGGAATTGCCTTAAAGGCTGGTGGGAACCGATTCGATAACAACTTTTAAGAGAGAAGTAGATAATTATTTGGGGAGGACAAGTTTGCAGGGCTTTGGGGAGAGAGTGGGGGAGTGGGTTGATCAGGGCTATGGGGAGAGAGTGGGGGAGAGAGCGGGTTGATTAAGCTCTTTTCAAAGAGCAGCACAGACACGATGGACTGAATGGCCTTCTTCTGTGCTGTATAATTCTATGATTCTACGATTCACTCAGTCCTAACCCCATCATTCCCCTCTTCCCCATCACCCTTTCTCCCCATCACCCTCTCTCTCCCATCACACCTCCTCTCTCATGTCACCCCCTTTCTCACCATCACTCATCTATCCCATTACCCCCCTCTCCCCCATCGATACCCCTCTCTCTCCCTGACACCATCTCTTGCCCCTGTCGCTCTCCCCATCACCCCCCTCTCTTCCTGTTATCCCCTCTCTCCCTTCTCCCCATCTGTCCCCGATGAGCCCCTCTCGCTCCATCACTCCTCTCTCTTCAAGTCACCCGCTCACTTCTCATCAACCTCCTCTCTCAAATCACCCCCTCTCCCCATTAACCCTCTCTCTCCCCGTCACCTTCTCTCACTCCGTGTTGCTCTCTCTCTCCCCATCATTCCCCCTCTGCCCCATCACCCTCTCTCCCCGCCAGCCCTTTTCTCCCCATCACCCACTCTCTCCCATCACACCTTTCCCGCATCACCCTTCCTCTCCCTGTCACCCCCTCTCTCATTGTCACCCCCCTCTCCATCTTTCCCAACTCTCCTCCATGAGCCCCTCTCTCTCCATCACTCCCCCCTCTCTTCATGTCATCCCCACACTCCTCATCAACCGCCTCTCTCAAATCACTCTCTCAACCCCCTCTGTCCCCATCACCCCCTCTCTCCCGTTACCTCTTCTCACTGTGTGTCGCTGTCATCCACTCTCTCCCCCATTACCACCTCTGTCCTCATCACCCCCTGTCTTCCCATAAATCTCTCTCCCCATCACCCTTTTCTCCCAATCACACCCTGTCTCTCCGCCAGTCTTTCTCCCCATCACACCTCCCCTTCACCCTCTCTCACCTCTATCGCGCTCTCTCTCTCCCAATCAACCGTAGTCTCCCCATCATTCTCCCTCTTCCTCATCATTCTCTCTGCCAGTCAGCCACTATCTTCCCCCTTCTCCCCCATCACCCCTCTCCCCCGTGTAAGAGCTAATATATTTTCATGTCCCTGCGGTGAAGTAAGGACAGACACAAATGTTGTACAGTTAATCAATGTTTAGCAATTCAGATTAATAATGGTTATAAGTAATTAAAAAAATACATCCTATTATGCTTACGTATCTACGTATACTGTAGTTCACAACAATTTAAGTTGACCAAACCAAACGCTGCGGGAGCGATAGAGGAGCAATGTTCAATTTAATGTCCCATTTGAATCCAAATATAATTCTTCAAAAGGTATTCAATTATTGTTGTATGGTTTCCAGTTCCACAAATATCAGGTATTATTGTACGTTTACTGTTGCTTAAATCATAATCTTCATCTTCTTTCTTTAGAAGCTGGAATACAGTTTGCGACCCCAAGTTCCAATTTCTTCCTTCTCTTTCGAATTGATCTCCATTTATAGTGTTGATTAGGTGACCTTTCACCTGTTGTCTTTTGTAAGATGGTTCCTTTGTAAAAACAGATGCAACACAGCTCCCTCCAGCTGCAGACCATTTTTCCATGAGAAAATGCCTAGTCACAATTAGCTCCCCTCATATGAGATTGATCATATCTTTCAAATATAAACATTGCAAATATAATTGAGATATTATTTAACACATTAATTGCAGAATTCTACAGACCGCCCTGTAAGAGATTCGGATGAGATGACCAATACAGTAGTGTAATAATCCAAGGTTTATTAAGTAATACAAATAGCTTAACTTATTCTTAAAACTAAGAACATTGATAAAGTAGAATCGCTATCAATTCCGCTGGAAGTGCGCTGACCCTCCTCACAACTCCAACTATTTCAAAGTTACATCGTTTATGTGTTTCTAACTCCACCTCCCCTTGTTACAGAGATAGCCCCCACCCTTCGCAGGCTGCTAGTGACGTTTGAGCAGGCTCTTTTTGCATGGGAAAATAACTGACAAGAAGAAAGAGATACGTACAGCTAATTGGAAGGATTCCTTTCCTGTTTCTTAGTCTTGAGCTGATCAGATTTCCAGGAGTGCAATTCTCTCTCTGAGTCTCCTTGTTTTCACTTCTGTACCCAAGGACATGATTACTCAATTCTTAGATGGGAGGATGACAATGGACCCAGTCACCGAGCGAGGGCAAACTAACCTGACCTCAGCCGAGGTCAATAATTGGAACACGTATATTCTCAGGGGCCCTAAGTTAGTCATTTAAAAACACATACCCTTGTCTATGCCCTAATAGTTAAGGAATGCTATACTGAACAGATAAGTTTGGTTATATTTTAAAAGTATACTAATCAAAAATCTTAAAAACAGTAAACATCACAACTATAATCTTGCAATCCCCACCTTGAGAGTGAGAAAATAAGATTTGCAATCTCTCATTTATCTATGATTTATTAAGTTAGTGTTGGGATTTCCGATCCCATAGTTTGAAATATGACTTGACAATCCAAATCTGGTGTAGCAAGGTTCATTATGAACAGAGTGAACACAACATGCATTAACCTTGGCCTCTTTTGAGGGATTCATTTAATTTTTTTTAGCAGAGCTTCACGGAACGTCACTGAACTCCTTCCTTGCGATTCTTAAAGGGACCTCTCCACGCTAGTCCTCTCTCTCTGGAGCCTTCCTGTTCTTCTAACTGTACTCACCTAGCGGTGCGATAGTTATACACTTTCTCCAAGTGTTCTTCCTAAGGCCCATCTACCCACTTCTGATACAGTCATGCTCTCAGGTGAAACAGTCATTTGGCTTGGTGCCAGCCTGACTGAGTCTCCAAGAGGTCTTCCCTTTGTCCTATCTAAGATAGGAGATTGATCAGTTTAGGGCTGTATCTGGTGCTTGTCATTTTGTTATGTGAGATCATTAGTACATCCCTTTTAAGTGAATGGTTATCTTTTATCAGTATCCCGGGATGGTACCAAAGTCCTCCAGTTTAAACAACTTGCTCATTAGTTACTATTCTTGAGGGTTGCCTTCTGTCGCTTGGCAAGCCCTGTCAGAATCTATCGCTAAGTCGAAATCCTGTGTCGACCTGTACCTTGGACCATTACCTCTGTGGGGTTTGTTGTTATTTACTGATAATAATAATAATAATCCTTGCATTTGATATAGCGCTTTTCACGTCGGGAGGACGTCCCAAAGCGCTTCACAGAACACACTGTAAAGTGAATTGACTGTATATTTGTGGGCGAACGCGGCAGCAATTGCGCACAGCAATGTCCCACAAACAGTCGTAGATTGAAAATGACCAATTTATTATTGTGTTTGGTTTTGGAGGGATTATTATTAGGCTCTGTGTGGAGTAAGGAAACTTGCCCAAGTTTTCGCCCTCTGCCTGGAATTGAACTCAGGTCTCTCACTTGCAAAGCGAGTGCTCTAACCACTGAGCTACAGGACTCCACAAAGTGATAAGTGGTGACCTCCTGCTCTTTTCCAAGGCTGTCTTATCACTCAGAGAAAACCAGATGTGTCCTATCTTATGACTATCACTATTTCCTGTACTACATTCGTTTAATATTTCATTCTTATTAGACTACAACTTCTATAATCTAACAGTCCCCACCTTAAGAGTGAGAAAATAAGATTTTCGATCTCTCATTTTATTTATGATTTATTAAGTGGTCAGATACTAACTGACCAGTAACTGGTCAGATTGCGCTCATGTGCCCTTAATAGGAGCACAAATAACTTAAATAAAATTATGGCTTTGGCAATCACAAAAGCAAAAGACATGAGTAATAAAGTTCAGTGCAATTAATTAATCAGATTGATACAGCGGCTGCGATTAGGGATCAACTTGTTAATGTGGTTTGATCAATGTTGATTGTAGAATATCTCTTCTTAAGATCGGTTAGACATATCTTCTTCGTTCCCAAACTTAGACCTTTTTAGGCATGTCGCCAAGTCAACAGCTTGTTTTTACCATTCATTGTAGGGTTTAATCCTTCAAGGTCAATATACTCCTTTTGTTCTTGGCAACCTTTATGTACTGATGTTACCATTGTCTTTGAGAGTCCATAGAATCAGTTCAATTTCAGCAAAACAAGTCACGTAGAAGTCCAGACTATGGATTCCAATAGCAGGAACATAGTTAGCAGCTCTGGTGAGTTTGTCACCACTTTCACCCAACAGACGGTTGTAGCAGCTGGGCTTTACGAGGATTGATTTTTAAACCCGAGGTCAGGAGTTTCCGTAAAACTGAATTTAAAAGTTCCAAGTGTTCTGTTTCATTGGTGGAAGTTAGTAATATGTCGTCCAAGTATTGTAGCAGCGCCAATTTTTCTGGCAGAAAAATGTGTCGACCATTCGCTTATGGAAGATTGTGGGAGTGGTATGAAATCCCTGTGGGAGACATCGCCATGTAAACTGCTGTCCATCATATGTAAAGGCAAACTTAAATTGATCTTCTCTCCGGATGGGAATACTCCAAAAACCGTTGGAGATATCCAGTGTTGAAAAGAATTTCGTGACAGTATCGTAGGCGCGTCACTAACAACGGGAGCGCACCCCGGGGTTACCGAATTTAATTTGCGATAGTCAATCATCAACCACTACAACCCGTCTGGTTTCCTTACTGGCCAAATAGGTGAATTCGTGGTAAAGGTGACTTTAAGTATAATTCCCTGGTCTAACAATGATTGTACCGTGTCACGGACATACGGGAGGCTTTCGAGCGGAACAGGATACTGTTTCGCTGGTGCATGGGTCAGACCATTTATTTCCTCTTCCTGACCCACTTTCCCACAGTCATATTTATGTCGAGCTACAACATCATCGTATTTGATCAGTAATTGTGCTACTTGTGCGTTATCGTGTTTGATGGGTTCGTACATCTTAAGCTTCTTTATAGCTGTTACGGCGAACGCATTGGACGCGATATGGTGTCCATCACTGCGGGTTAACGCCCTGCTTTCGGGAACCCACCGGCATGAATTAGTGTAGTCCACTATCATGGTGTTTTTCTGGAGAACGTCGGATCCTAGGATACCGCGTTCTCCAGGTATGGTAATAGCAGCTGGCTGATCAATTTGTGTACCTTGTTTCCCAGGGTGAGAGCAGTATTCGCTAGTCTCACTCCCTTTTGGGTGGAACCGTTGAATTCCGTAAGGGAAAACAACTCTCCGGTTGCCCCAGGAAAATTTTTGGGACGCTTTGAAAGGAACAATGTGTTATTGTTGGACCCTGTGTCGACTAACATTGTTGTGCTTCGCCCCCCGACAATGTAGCAGTTATGAAGGGTCTATTATCTAATCTTCTTTTAAAATTAATGGGAGTGGAATTCCCTTGAGCAAAGTTCAAGGGAATTTGTACGATCGATCTTTGGGGACCTGTCTCGCATCAGTAAAAGGTCTCAATAAGATTCACCTCTCCTTCTACATCGTTCTCTGCAGGGGGGGGGGGGGGGGGGGGCGCGGATAGACTGACCAAGACTGATTCTGTTATTTTATCATTTTTAAGCTTTTGATCATTTGTCATCTTCCAAGTGGTTATTATACTAGCCAATTGGTTAAAGGGAATCTCGGCAGCTTATCCATAAGCCCAGGGGGTGTCTCAGGCCTCTTTTTATCCTGGCATTCATTGGCCCTTCTATTCGGGCATTCTTTGGTCCAATGTCCCTCTTTCTGACAGATGTGGCAATTGGACTGACCCGTTCCCTTCCAAGGACCGGATTGTCTTGGCCCGGACTGGGTTTTATTTCAATAATACGGCTGTCTTCTATTCTCGTAATTAAGGGAAAAACGCTTGGGTCCCTCTACCTCTTCAACCCGGATCACCCTTTTCAATCCCACCTTATTTTCCTCTATTTTGGCCTCCCTATGTCTCAGGCTGCGATAATAAGCCCTGTCAGCAATCTTTATCACATCCTCCCATTCCATGTCATCAGTTACTAATCCCATTATGGCTGATTCGATTTCAGGGATGAGCTTCTGGAGAAATGCCTCTCAGTATATGTTTGACTTTCCTGCATCCTCTGAGCTCACTTCTTCTGTTTGTAACTGTTTGAACAGTTCCACTAGCCTTTCATAAAACTCTGCTGGGCTTTCGTCTCCTGCCTGCACTACCCTCCCATATGCCTGGCTTATGTTCCATGCTATCCCTTTTGTTAGCGTGACCTTAACCGCTCTTAAAAACGCCGTACCACCTACTTCTGACTTCAAACTATTCCGCGGCAAGCGCTTTCGTACTTTCAATTCGATTGCACGTAACACTGTCCTTTTAAGGTCTTTTTCCTCTAATTCAGGATGACAGTCTCCAAACAGATCGTATTGTTGATTCAACTCAATGGGACAAATTTGTTCTGTGATCATGCCGAACTCTTTCACATAAGCCGCTAACTCCTCGGGTCTTAGCGCCCGACTATGTGTCTCCTCCCTATCGTCTGTGTCATTCGCGCCATCACTAGAAGTTGCCTCTTTCTGATATTCCCCATCAATCACCTGACTCCTCGTCTGCATTGGGTGAACCCGGCTCCGAGTAGTAGTGATGACCGCTACTGACTTTCCTGATTCTTCCTCACACATATCCGAATATATTTTATCTACTTTATCTATGGCTGTTTTGACATTTCGATTATTCCCAATTGTTCCCTCTGTCTTAATGCCTGCTTGCCCATCAGCATCTCCTTTAATTTCTCGATTTCTCTCCCACACTGAGTGTGGTCTGTCTCTGTGGCTGAAGGTCAGTTAATTAAGTTGTTAACTGCTCCCTTGGCCTCATTCAACTGGATGATCATAACGTCACATTTCTTCTGACTATCCTGCAGCGCTATTTTCCTTTTTTCATGCTGTTCTCCCTCCAGCTTAGCCCGGCTGATTTCGCCTTGCATCATGTGTAGGATGGAGGTTAGCTCTAATCTTTCTTTCCTGGTTCTCATATACTCCTTCTATGCTCCATAATTCTTCTTCTATATCCTGTTTGTCTGACAAAGTGATCTTTAAACCCTTTTGTAATTCTGTCATCACCTCTCTGTTCTGTTCTGTCTTAATTTTCAGATCCTCGATTTCCGTATCCTTACAGTCTTGTAGTTGTTTTAACTCAAAGGCTTTATATTTGTATTCCCTCAACATCTAGTATTTAAAAAAGTTTTTACATCTCTTTCCTCCAACTTTGATGTTACTGACTGACACTTCTTTCCAACCATTCTATACCATTTTTCTGGCCCGTTTCCTCATATATGTCCTTTATTTTTAGGCCTGTTTTCTTACATATTTTCTCCTCATATTTATTCAGACATTGTTGAAAACTATCTTTCAATTTTTGCTGTCATCAGTCATCTCGACAACAGAAATACCCGAGATACCAATAAACAGAAAGGCGTGATCCACTAAGTGTGCTACTATGTCTGAGTGCATTTGTCACTATCACTTTGAATAAGAAAAAGTCTTATTGCTTGTCGGGTCCCTTCATGGTCGCCAATTTGTTGGGATTTCCGATCCCGAGAGTTTGAAATATGACCCGACCATCGAAGATGGTGCAATAATTATTTTATTATAAGACAGTGAGCTTAATAGTGTGTAAAGAAAAGCATACTACTGGTTAATCCGCAGAGAACAAAAGTAGAACAAAAGTGGAAGAAAATTTCTTGGCTGTCGTCCCGCGCTTGCCCTGGTTTCGCTGGTGTAATTCACTCACTCCCCTCCTGCCAGTCAGGCCCAACTGACTTCTCTCTCTCTCTTCACTAATTATACCCTTTTCTGGACTCTTCTCCAGATACCTACTTCCCTCTCACAACTTGTCCTGCATGTAGTCATCCTAATAATAATAATAATAATAATCCTTGCATTTGATATAGCGCTTTTCACATCGGGAGGACGTCCCAAAGCGCTTCACAGAACACACTGTAAAGTGAATTGACTGTATATTTGTGGGCGAACGCGGCAGCCAATTGCGCACAGCAATGTCCCACAAGCAGTCGTAGATTGAAAATGGCCAATTTAATTATTGTTTTTAGTTTTGGAAGTCCAATAATCAATCATTGGCCTGGCGCCAGCCTGACCGGTGTTGATAAGGTGAGTCTCCATTGTCTTGTCTACAATGATGTTATTCGGGACTGGCCTATTGGGAAGTCTACTCCTTATCTTCCTAGGCCTGGCACATGATGTTTTGCAGACTTTTTTCTCTCCATTTCTAGCTGGTACCCAAGGTTACAATATCTATTAGGACTCTGCATCCGGAGAGAGGAGAGATAACGGGTACCGTGGTTCCAGCCTGTGCCACATTCCGTTAGTAAGAAAGCTGATTTGGTGGCCATTTTGACCTGTTAATACAATTAATTAAACATATCTTAAAAGAATAAAGATAAAAATCTTCTTCTATTCTAAATGATTATAGGGGAATCCTTATATCCCAACAATTATTGAATGTTTATTTTGTAGGAAACCAGCCATTGAGTGTATGATCAATTTTATATTGGGTTTTCTTGGCCAAACACCAGGATAGACTCTCTTCTCCTTCCAAATCATGCTATAAGATCATCAGCACCCAGCGGAAACACAGCAGCAAATCAATCTGACAGAGTGTTGCCTCTCACCATTTTACATTTTTACATCTCAAATGTTTGTCCATTTCCTGTTATAACAACTCTTATTGACCTTTCCTGGATTAGCGCTTTAGCTCATTTTGTGTCATGATGACTCTCTGTGTAAATATTCGTCAATGCTCCTTTTGTGGAGTTTTGGTGATGATCTTAAACTCGAGTCATCGACTCTGACTATGACCATGGGAATTAGACTTCTCCTCGGGTCAAGTTTTGGTAAGAATCAATCAAGGAATGTTCACTGGACTGTGCAGTGCTAGGGGAATGATCCAGAGAACCCAGACTCCTCAGTCAGTCACACACTCGCTTTCTCTCCTTCATCTAATCGACCGGCGGAGTCACTGATCACCTCATGGTCACCCTCTCAGTTTCCCTCTGCTGCAATCTTCCTGTTGGGAATGGATTTCACTAGATTATTATTAACATAGTCCTGAAATTTGCAATAACAAGTAACAAACTTGTCAATCTCCCCGCTGTGGTCCAGCTATCAGACTCTCAGCTAGACGAGTTTAAGTCCACCCTACAATCTAACCTATTTTCTCCTGAATTTAAGACCATCAACACCCAACTTCAGCTCAGGAAATGGTGACAAAGAATAGCTGTAAACCTCAGCTCCCCCCATCTCAGCCTGGCAGCCAATGAGTGAGTGTGTCAGTGACTTTCTCGAGGGCCACAGCAGCAATGTGCACTGTGCCATCTGGTCACAGGGTCAGACACTGACATACTATTAGTGATCCTGGCATTTTATACAGCGTCTTATCGCATCGGAATGACATTCCAAAGTGCTTCACAGGAATTATTGTGAAACGGAGAGACTGCTGGTTGGCAAACACGGTAGCACAATTGCTCACAGCAAGATCCCACAAGCACCCATGAAACGAATAACATTTTTCAAATTTGGGGCATTGTTGGCCAGGACTTGGGGAGAGAGAGATTCCCTTCTCTTCTCAAATAGTCCTACTATAACAGACAGACAGAATGTCCATCTCATCCAAAAATGGCACCTCTGATATTGCAGTATGTGAGTTCAAGGCTCAATTTGGGATTTGAACTGCAATCCCCTGACTCAGAGGTGAGAGCACTACCACTGAAAGGCTGACAACCAATGGTGGGGTGGGCCGGGTGGGGGACCAGAACCTGCTGAGCATAGGGAGCTTCATATATCAGATATATGAATATCGGTTCACAGAGGTAATGAGGAGCAAGGCTGTGGAGGGCTTCGAAGGTGAGGATGAGGATTTTGAACTACATCTTCTGTGGGATTGGGAGCCAGTAACCAGGCGAGGGTGGGAATGTTAGAGTCATGGAACCTTCTGCAGGAGAGGACGCGAGCTGCAGATTTCTGGATGATTTGCAGCTTTTGGAGGGAAGGTTTGGGAAGGTTGACAAGCAGGGAGTTGGCGTAGTCAAACCTCGATGTAATAAATATGTGGATGAAGCCTGGATGTATAAATGCGTAGCCCATAGGCTGATGCTGCCCCACTGATTGCTTGCCCCCAGTCTCTGTGTATGCATTTTGGCTGCCACCCCAACCTGAGCCACTTCCCCTGAAAATGTTCCTGCTCCCACCCCTCACAATCCGCTACTCCCACTCTGTCCTTCTCTCCCACCATCCTCCTTGCCTTCTCTCTCCCCTGGACCCCACCATTTCCTCCCTCTGCTTCAGCCTTGGCATCCTCCGCCAGGCCCATCATGGCTCCCGGTGTTGGTTGTCCCATGGCAGCCACCCCAACTGTCCCATCGCTCACTCTCTCCATAGCAACTGCCACCAAAAGGCAACCACCCCTTCCCCCTCCTCTCAAACTCTACCTGCTCCTCAAACTCCATGGTTACTTCTCTTCCACGACCCCAAACCCTCTCTATACCACTCTTCCCATCACCGCCCCACACAAGTAAACCTATCCGCATTTCCCTCCAAAATGTCAGGTCCCTCTCCAACAAAGTCCTTACTATTCATGACCTCATCCTCGATGAGCACAATGATATTCTTGGGCTTACAGAAACCTGGCTCTCCCCCGGTGACCCCATCCCTCTTGTTGAAGCTTCCCCTCCTGGCTACAGTTATCACAAACTAGCCCCCCACCCCCGCCCCAACCAACGGGGTGAGGGATGGCCCTCATCTCCCAAGCTTCCCTTGGTGTATCTTTCTATTCCTCTGGATGTTTCTCCTCCTTTGAGCACCTCGCCCTCTACCACCCTTCCTCTCTCCCCCCCTCAAAAATCTCCTAGTTTACCACCCCCAAACCTCCTGGCTCCTTCCTCACAGATATCTCCTCTCATCCCTGTCCCTTTGCACTGAATATCTGCTCATAATGGGTGATTTCAACTTCCACCTAAACTCCCCCTTGGACCACCACCTCAGATTTCACTACCATCCTCTCCTCCCTAAACCTAGATAGGAAAGATTTTAAATCAGAAAAGCAGGAAGTAGAGTCAGTATGGATGGAGGTACGTAACACCAAGGGGCTCCAGTGGGAGTAGTTTATAGACCCCCAAACAGCAGTCACAGTATCTCTCAAGGTATAAATCAGGAAATTAGCAGAGCATGTAGTGAAGGAAAAACATTAATTGTGGGTGATTTTAATCTGCACATAGACTGGGACAACCAAATTGGGAAAAGTATGATAGAGGAAGAGATTATACAATATATTAGCGATAATTATCTAGATCAGTATGCCGAGGAGCCAACCAGGGAACAGGCCATATTAGACCTTGTTTTGTGTATTGAAGGAGAGCTGATCAGCAAACTGGAAATTAAGGCTCTTCTAGGGCAACGTGATCATAATATGATGGAATTTAGCATTAAGTTAGAGAGAGAAGTAGTTAAGTCCGAAGCAAAGGTACTAAATTTAAATAGAGCCAACTTTGCTGGTATGAGAGGATTTAGCCAAAATAAACTGGGAAATTAGACTTAAAGATTTGACAGTAGACCAGCAATGGCAGACGTTTAAGGAGTTTTTATAAATATATAAAGAGGAAGAGGCTGTCAAAGGTAAATGTGGGTCCGTTACAGGCAGAGACGGGGGGAATTATAGTAGGGGACAAAGACATGGCAGAGTCATTAAACAAGTACTTTGCTGCTGTCTTCACCTTAGAAGACACTGAAACCCTACCAAGAATAGAGGGGAACCAAGAAGACAATGTTAGCGAGCAACTTGGGCTAATTAATATTAGCAAAGTAATGGTTTTAGGTAAATTGTCAGGTCTTAAAACTGATAAATCCCCTGGACCTGATGGCCTATATCCGAGGGTTTTAAAAGAGGTGGCTACTGAGATAGTGGACGGCTTGTCTTTGATCTTCCAAAATTCTCTGGATTCTGGAATGGTTCCCATTGATTAGAAGATTGCAAACGTAACACCACTATTTACGAAGGGATTCCTGGAAGACTATAGCAAGATTAGGCAGAGTCAACACGGCTTTACAAAAGGGAAGTCACGCTTAACTAATCTTTTAGAGTTTTTTGAAGATGTATCTGCAGGTTAGATATGGAGGAACCAGTGGATGTAGTATATTTAGATTTTAAGAAGGCATTTGACAAAGTGCCACACAAAAGGCTATTGCACAAGGTTAAGGCCCACAGGATTAATGGGAACATATTAGCATAGATTGAAGAGTGGCTAACGGGTAGAAAATAAACGGGTCATTCTCGAATTGGCAGAATGTGACTAGTGGAGTGCCACAAGGATCAGTGCTCGGGCCTCAGTTATTTACAATTTACATCAATGATCTCGACGAGGACATTGAATGTAACGTATCTAAAATCGCGGATGACACTAAACTCGGTGGGAGAATAAGCTCTGAGGATGATGCAAAAAGATTGCAACGGGATATAGACAGGCTCGGGGAGTGGGCGAGTAGGTGGCAGATGGAACTTAATGTGGGGAAGTGTGAAGTTATTCACCTAGGTATCAAAAATGGAAAAAACAGATTATTTTCTAGAGGGGGAGAGATTAGATAGTGTTAGTGTTCAGAGGGATTTGGGTGTCCTTGTACACCAGTCTCAAAAAGTTAGTTTGCAGGTGCAGCAGCAACTAAGAAGGCGAACGGCACGTTAGCGTTCATTGCAAAAGGTTTAGAGTACAAGAGTAGGGAAGTCTTGCTGCAACTGTATAGGGCTTTGGTGAGACCGCACCAAGAGTATTGTGTGCAGTTTTGGTTTCCTTATTTAAAAAAGGACATACTTGCCCTCGAGGGGGTGCAGCGTAGATTCACTCGGTTAGTTCCTGGGATGAGGGGACTGACCTATGAGGATAGGCTGAATAAACTAGTGCCGTATTCTCTATAGAAGTACAGAAGAATTAGGGGAGATCGTATTGAAGCATATAAGATTCTGAAAGGGCTGATAAAGTGGACACTGAGGGTCTGTTTCTCCGGTGGGAGAATCTATAACCAGGGGTCACAGTCTGAAAATTAAGGGTCAGCCTTTTAGAACAGAGTTGAAGAAACATTTCTTCACTCAGAGGGTAGTGAATTTATGGAATTCACTATCCAAGAAGGCTGTAGATGCTCAGTCCTTGAACATTTTAAAGGCTGAGACTGATAGATTTTTTAAAAAAATAGAGGGATTGGGGGATATGGGGATAGGGCAGATAATTAGAGTTAGGTCAGATCAGCCATGATCTTATCGAATGGCGGGGCAGGTTCGAGGGTCTGAATGGCCTACTCCTGCTCCTAATTCTTATGTTCTTATGTTCTTACTCTCCATATTAACTTGCCAACCCACAACTGTGGCCTCTCCATCAACCTCATCATCACACATGGCCTTGACGTTTCCGACTTGTTTATCACGGATAAGGCCATCTCAGACTATTTCCTCATCTTCCTCTCCTCCCACATCCCCCTCCCCTCTTCCAAGCCCTCCACCATTTTTCCACCTCTGGAAAAAGTTTCCCCCGAGTCCCTCACAAATGCTCATTCTTGGATCTCCTCTCCCTCTGGCTCTCCACCCGCAGCGATCCTGATGCAGCCATCAAGCTGCTGAATGACCGTTTCAATTCCCTGGTTCCCCTGAAATTCAGGGTTGTTTCCAAACCTACCCACTACCCCTAGTACAACAGTTATCTCCGCTTACTCAAAACACAAACCTGGATACTCAAGGCAGGTGGTAGAAATCCGGCTTCACGATTCACTGCCAGCTGTGGCTCGAGCACCTCCTCTCCTTCTCACAGCCAAAACTGACTTTTACTCCAAAGTCATCCAGGAGGCAAACAACAATCCAAAGATGCTGTTTTCCACCCTCTCATGCTCCCTTTATTCTCACATCAAATGCCAAGTGCAAAGAGGTCCTAGACTTCTTCACCTCAAAAATTGAAAACATCCACTTGGCTGCACCGTCCTCCCACCCACGTCCCCTTCCACCCCATCCAGACCATCCACACCGCCTTCTCCCTCCACCATGGCTCCTGCCACTCAACCCTCTTTACACTCCTTTTCACTCATTTCTCCCTCTTCTCTCTCAACCACAATCACCCGGATGAAGTTCACCCAGCTGCTGGTCACTCAATCTCGCCCCTGCTGGCCAATACGATCAACCAGGCTCTTTCCTCAGGCTCTGTTCCACTCCCACTGAAAAACGCTGTCATCACACCTCTCCACAAAAAACCCACCCTCAATCCCTTTAATCTCTCACATTACCATCCCACCTCCAACCTACCCTTCCTTGCCAAAGTCCTGGAGTACATTGTTGCAGGTCAACTTTGGTCACACCTCTCCCTCCACTCCCTTCTCAAGCCTCTGCAGTCTGTTTTTCACCCTGCCCAAAGCACAGAGACAGCACTTGTCAAAGTCACAAACAGCATTCTCTTTATCTGTGACCAGGGCACGCTCCCTCTACCTCCTCATCCTCCTGGATCTCTCTGCCGCATATGACACAGTCCACCACGCCATCTTCCATCGGCTCTCTTCCCTCATCTACCTTAGTGGGACCGGGCTCACATGGTTTGAGCACTACTTAACCAACCGCCTCCATTTAAACTCAGCAAATGGTTTCTCCTCCCACTCCCACCCGGTCACCTGCGGGGTACCCCAGGAAGTCCATCCTTGGCCCTCTTCTTTCCCTTATCTATATGCTTCCTCTGGGTGATGTCATCCGCAGACACAGGGTAAACTTCGCTATGTATGTGGATGACACACAAATCTACCTTGCCTCCTCCAGTACCAACTCCAGGTCCACCGATGTTCTATCAGCTTGTCTGGGAGTCATCAAGGCCTGGATGAATGTAAACTTCCTGCAGCTGGATATGGACAAAACCGAAGTCATGCTCTTTAGCTCCCGTCAACGTCTTCACTCCTGTGGATCTAAATAATAGTAATAATAATGATAATCATTGCATTTGATATAGCGCTTTTCACATCGGGAGGACGTCCCAAAGCGCTTCACAGAACACACTGTAAAGTGAATTGACTGTATATTTGTGGGCGAACGCGGCAGCCAATTGCGCACAGCAATGTCCCACAAACAGTCGTAGATTGAAAATGATCAATTTATTATTGTTTTTGGTTTTTGGAGGGATTATTATTAGGCTCTGTGTGGAGTAAGGAAACTTGCCCAAGGTTTCGCCCTCTGCCTGAAATTGAACTTAGGTCTCTCACTTGCAAAGCGAGTGCTCTAACCACTGAGCTACAGGACTCCACTAAACTCCTCAACATCCCTGGGCTCTCCCTCCGACTCATCAAACCAATGCACAACCTAGACCTCTGGTTAGACCGCCAGCTGGTCTTCCTCTCCTACACCCAGTTCCTGACCAGATCCGCCTTCTTCCACCTCCGCCACATTGCCTGCCTCTGACCGTACCTTACTCCAAATGCAGCCGAAACGCTCGTGCATGCATTTGTCACCTCCCGCTTGGATTACTCCAACGCACTCCTTGCCGGTCTCCCCAGCTCCACCATTCAAAAGATCCAGCTCATTCAAAACTCTGCTGCCCGCTTACTGACCCGGTCCAAACTTCATACCCACATCTCACCAATTCTGTTCACTGGCATCCCATTACCGAACGGATGAAGATTCTTACTCTTGCGTTCAAATCCATTCACTCCCTGGCACTTCCCTATCTCCCCGACCTCCTTACTCCCCAATCCACCACCTGGTGCCTATGTTCGACTGGCACTGGCCTTCTTCTCGTCCCTCGCACCCTCCGCCTCACCTTTGAAGGTCGTGCTTCCAGCCACTATTCCCCAAAACTCTAGGATACTCTCCCTCAATCCCTTTGCCTTGCCCCTTCTCTCCTCTCTTTCAAGTCCTGCCTGAAAACATTCCTCTTCAACCGTGCCTTCTGCCACCTCCCCCCGACTCAGAGTCAGGCTCCACCACTGTTAAGCGCTCTGAGATGTTACCCTAAGTGAGGGCACTATATAAGTACAAGCTGTTGTTGTTGGATGAGGGTTTTGGCCATCTGAGAGGAGAGGCAGTGGCAGAGCCAGGTAATGTTGCAGAGGTGGAGGAAAGCAGACCAGGTCATGGCACAGATGTTGCGTAGAAAGGATAGTTGAGGGTCAAACAAGACACCAAGAATCCGGACTGGCTCAGTGAGGTGGTGTGTGCAACCATGGATGGTGATGTTGCTATTGCCTGAGGTGTGGAGGCATTGATTGGACTCAACCAGAAGGGCCTCGATCTTGTTGATGTTCAACTGCAGAATGTTAGTTTTCAACCAGGACTTGATGTCTGATAGATATTCTGTCAGGACAGCAGTGGTCCTGGAGTTAGGGTGGAGGCAGACAGTTGTGTGTCATCCTCATATATGTGGAAGTTGGCCCCATGTCTGTGGATTATGTCACCAAAACAGAGCATGGCCAAATTGAAAAGGAGAGGATCAAGGACAGAGCCCTGAGGAATACCACACAAAACAGTGTGAGGGCTGGAGGAGAAGCCAATTCTGGGGATAAAGTGGAGGTAGAGTAAAAGATAAGATCTGAACCAGTCAAGGACAAACATGGAGATTGAGGCGAGAAACGAGGTGGTGGAGAAGGATAGCATGGTCAATGGTGTCAACAACAACAACAACAAGATTCCATTTATTGAGCGCCTTTCACGTCGGGAGGACGTCCCAAGGTGTCAAATGGTACCCAACACTAACTTTTTTGACAAAAGGCAAATTGCCGAACACTAACTTGTTTGATAAAAAGTGATCCTTTAACATTAACTTGGTTGACAAAAGGCAATGCCTGAAAGCAATTTGTTTGGCAAAAACCAAGTTGCCAAACACAGGCAGTCCAGAGTGAGAAAAGGTGTGTCTCGGTCCCAGACATACTGTTTCTCTCTCTGGTCTGCCTCTTTGTTGCAATCCCCCCACCTTTATTTTGCATCAACACTTTTAACCCTTTTTTCTCAACCAACCTGCCCACTCCCTCCATTCAGCAGGCTCCGGTCTGCGCCATGTCTCCCGCCCAATCCGCCCTGCCATCGGTGGCCGGGCTTTCAGCCTCTCTGCCCCCAGACTCTGGAACTCCATCCCACAGTCCCTTCGCCTCGCTTCCTCCCTTGCCTCCTTCAAGGCCGGTCTCAAGATCCTTCTCTTCGACCGTGCCTTTGGTCACCCTCCCACCTCTCTGCCTTCCCTCACCCCTACACAACAACAACAACAACAAGATTTCATTAATAGAGTGCCTTTCACATCAGGAGGATGTCCCAAGGTGCTGGACAGTTGGGTCAGGACCCGAGCCTTGGGGGGAAATGGTCAGGGTGAGGGGAGGGAAGGGAGGAAGTGAGGAGGGGGTAGAGAGTCGAGAGGAGAGCTGAAGGCACGGTCAAAGAGAAAGGTCTTGAAGGAGGAAAGGGAGGAAGCAGCGAAGGCAGTGGGGGATGGAGTTCCAGAGCCTAGGGGCTGAGAGGCTGAAGGCCCGGCCACCGATGGTAGGGCGATTAGGGCGGGAGTTGTGGAGCAGACCGAAGCCAGAGGAACGGAGGGTACGGGCAGGTAAGTAGGGGGATAGTAGGTCGGAGAGGTAGGAGGGAGCGAGGCCGTGAATGACCTTGTAGGTGAGGATGAGGATCTTGAATTCGATTCTCTGGGAGATGGGAAGCCTGTGGAGGCGAGTGAGGATGGGAGTGATGACACCGCCCCTCCCCCGTGCTCGGGCCCCGACACCTGACTGTTCAGCTTTGGGATGTCTTCCCGATGTGAAAGGTGCTCTATAAATGTAAATTTGTTGTTGTTGTTGTTAACCCTGTTCTCTACCCCATTTTCTCCTTTGTCTTCATTGCCCTTCCTCCCCACTCTCTGTTAGTCCTTAAAAGCCTCTCCCTCCCAACATGGCATGGTTCTGATGAAGCATAGTGGACCCGAAATGTTGACTCACTTTCCTTACCCTATAGATGCTGCCTAACCTGTGAGTGTTCCCAGCGACTTCTGTTTTTGTTTTAGATTTCCAGCATCTGCAGTATTTTCCGTTTTGTTTGACATTTGTTTGACAAATGGTAAGTTCCACAGGGGTCTGTTTTGGGACATCTTTTGCTTGCAGATCAAAAGCAACAAATTAAACTTGTATAGTGCCCTTCATCCCAGGGTACTGGACAGTCAGAGGTTTTTGGACTAGAGTTGGGAGTTGGGTCAGGAGGGGTGGAGGGCAGGGGGTTGGAGGTGGGGGCGTGGCCGAAGGCACGGTCAAAAAAAAAGGTCTTTGAGCAGGTTGAAAGAGGCAAGAGAGAGGCTGAGGCAGGATACAGTGTGAGGGTAAAGATGATGAATGCCCGATCACCAATGGTGGGGCGGGAAGTGCAGAGGACCTGAAGCAGGCCGGTGTCCACTGAGCAGCAGGAGCGGAAAGGCTGGTATGGTATTAGGAGGTTGGAGAGGTAGGGGGGAGCAAGACCATTGAGCGCTTTGAATAATAATAATAATAATAATTGAAGGTGAGAACAAGGGTTTTGTATTCAATTCTCTGAGAGATGGGGAGCTAGTGAAGCTGGGCAAGAATGGGGCTGATAGGTTCGTGGAGCCTGGTATGGGAGAGGACACAAGCTGCAGAGTTCTGAATAATCTGCAGCTTGTGGAATGAAGAATTGAGAAGTCCAGTGAGCAGGCAGTTTGCATAGTCAAGCCGGGACATAATGAAAGCGTTGATCAGGGTCTCAGCGGCCTGTAGAGAGAGGCAGGTGGCGGAGGTGGGCAATGTTGCGGAGGTGGGGAAAGGTGGAACAGGTCATGGCATGAATGTGTGGTTTGAAGGATAGCTGAGGGTTGAAAAGAACACAGAGGTTTTGTATTCGAGGTGAAGAGTTGAGGAGCACTGCCGGGAGCTAAGCAGAAGGGTTTCTGTTTTGCCGACGTTGAGCAGGAGGAGATTAGCTCTCGTCCAGGACATAATGTAAGACAGACAATTAGCCAGGACATCAATGGGAGTTGAGGGTGGAGGCAGCGAGATAAATTTGGGTGTCATTCGCATACATGTGGAAATTGACCCCATATCTGTGGATGCCTGGGAGCATGGATTGAAGAGGTGACGAAGGACAGAACCCTGAGAGACACCACACGTAACAGTGTGGGAGCAAGAGGAGAAACCGTTGGTGATCATGAAGTGCAGGTGATGGGAAACATAGGATTGGAACCAAGCAATCAAAGAACTGTGAGATGGAGGTTAGAGGAGAGATGGTGGAGAAGAATAGGGTGGTCAACAATATCGGAAGCAGTCAAGAGGTTAAGAAGGATGAGGAGGCAGAGAGAGCCTGGTCGCAGATGGACAGAATGTCATTTGTCACTTTGACCAGGGCTTTCTCTGTGCTGTGAGCAGCATGAAACCCAGATTGTAGGGGTTCATGGAGGGAATGCTGGCAGAAGAAAGAGTGAAGCTGGGAAGCGACAACTTGTTCCATGACCTTGGAAAGAAAAGGAAGGTTTAAAATGGGATGATAATTGGAAAGCAGAGATGGGTCAAGGGAAGGTTTTTTGAGGATCGCAGTGATACTGGCTGACTTTAGGGGGATGGCGATGCCAGTGAAAAGGGATAGGTTAACAAGGTCGAACAGGGCGAAACCTTGGGCAAGTTTCCTTACTCCACATGCCTAATAATAGTCCCTCCAAAAACCAAAAAAAACAATAATAAATTGGTCATTTTCAATCTACGACTGTTTGTGGGACATTGCTGTGCGCAATTGGCTGCCGCGTTCGCCCACAAATATACAGTCAATTTACTTTACAGTGTGTTCTGTGAAGCGCTTTGGGACGTCCTCCCGACGTGAAAAGCGCTATATCAAATGCAAGGATTATTATTATTATTATAAGGTCTGTTAGTAGGAGATAAGGAGTTGGAAGGTAAGGAGATGGGTAGGGATGGGATCAAGGGAGCAGGTGGTGGGTTTCACATGAGAAATGATGGAGGTGAATTAAGAGAGGGAGACAAGGTCAAAAGGAAATTATATTTACGGAAAATTAAAACAATCTGGGGTACAGATTGATGTAACAGTGTTCTGTAGCAGTGAGTAAGGAAAAACAGATGCTGTGTTGTATTTTGGAATACTGTGTGCATTTCTGGTCAACACAATATAAAAAGTATATTGCAGTGATTGAGAGAACACCAAGGAGGGCATCCAAAATGATTCAGGGGATGGAGGCACTGGACTATGGGAGCAATTAGATAAACTGGGCATGTTCACGCCGGAACAGAGAAGATTCGGGGGTAATATGATAGTGTTTTTTAAGATTCCAAAGGGAGTAGATAATGTAGACCATGATTCGTGTTTTATCTTGTCCAGAACAGTAGAACCAGAGGACATGGCCTGCAATTGATGTGGGGTAAATTCCCGAAGAAACCTGCAGAAACACTTCAGTGAGCAAGTAGTAAATGTATGGAACAGGCTCCCAAGAGAAATGTTGGAAGCAAGAAAGTGTGGATTTTTTCATAAACAAATTAGATAGATTTATTTTAGAAAATAATATTTTTGGGATACAGTATATGTGCCTGCCGGGATGGTGGAAGGTGAACTGGATGGACTTTGGAGTAGAAGTACATTTTGATTGGGATTGAGTTTACAGAAAACGGTACAAATAATAAACATAGAAAAAATGTCCAAAGCACATATGAAAGATTTTGAGCAAAATGGGGAACAAGAGATGGAAATTGATGAAGGAGTTTGAATAACACAGATGAAGATTACAGAGTACAGCCAGTATGCAGACCTAGGCAAAATATATATTACAAGGAGATATGTGAGCAAAACACCCTTTCGGACAATGTCCAGCAGAAGGAAAACTGTGTTATATTTGTAACAAAAATGGGCATTGTGCCAGAAAGAGCATTAATGAACAATAAAGGCTGGAGAGGAACAGGGGGCTGAGAACAACAGAGAGATCACAAGGGAATAGAAGGAGAGGAAGAAGAGAAAATAAGAGGACGAGTGATTATCTGAGAACTAGGATTTCACAAATGCGATCAAGGCATGGGGAATGTTGACCAGCTCGGAGGTGGAATCCAATAGTAGTGAGGCGGAAGAATATAATATTGAAACAAAAACACAACAACTTGCACTTATATAGTGCCCTCCACGCAGGGTAGGTTCTAAGTGTGTTTAACAACGGTGTAGCCTGACTTCGAGCCAGGGGGTTGGGTGGCTGTAAACACAGTTGAAGAGGAAGATTGTCAGGCGGGACTTGAAAAAGGGGAGAAAGGAGGCAAAGCGGAAGGATTGAGGGAGAGTGTTCCAGAGTTTCGGGACCACTCTCCCTCAATCCCTCGACTTTGGTGGGGCAGAGGATGAGAGGGACGAGCAAGAGGCCTGTGCAGTTGAGCAGGGTGTTGGAGTGGAGCAGCCAGAGCCGGCTGAGTGGAGGGAGCGGGCGGGTTGGTAGGGGCTTAGTAGGTCACAGAAATAGGGTGGGGGGAGACCATTGAGGACTTTGTAGGTGAGGACCAGGATCTTGAACTGGATCCTCTGAAGGATAGGGAGCCAATGGAGTTGGGCGAGAATGGGGGAGATGGGGTCACGGAGAGGACATGGGCTTCAGAGTTAGTTCTGGATTATCTGCAGCCTGTGGAGGGGGGAGTTGGGAAGGCCGACACGCAGGGCGTTTGCATAGTCGAGCCTGGAGGTGATGAAGGCATGAACAAGAGTTTCAGCGGCAAAATGTGAAAAAAGAAGAAAATAAAAGATTAGAAACATAGGAAATAATAGGAAAGTACAAACAAGCTTTGGGGAAAAGAGGATTAATGAAAGGGGAGTATGAAATAAAGGACAATGTGAAAGCAGTAATACAGCCACTGAGACGAGTGCCCAAAGCTGTGAAAGAAAGATTGAGCGATACAATATAGAAAGTGGAAATGGAGAAAATCATAAAGAAGTAGAAAAAATCTAATGATTGGGTGAGTGCAATCGCGACTGTAGAAAATCCGGACAAGTCACTACGAATATGCTTAGACCCATAGTAACTAAATGAAGCCATACATAGAGAGCATTATTTTGTTATTGTTGCTGTTGTTGTTGATCAGCGCAGGAGATATTTCAGAGGAGATTGCCACAGATACTGGAAGGGGTGATGAATTACATAGACAATATATTAATATTTGGAAGGACAGGGAAGAACATGATGAACCTCTAGATAAAGTACTATGGGAATGCTTAGAAGAAAATGTAAGATTAAATGGAGAAAAGTTCAAAATAGGTTGACAGAGGTCAAATATCTAGGACATACAGAAAGGGTTAAAATGGATCCAAAGAAGGTTGGATTTTTTCCTATTTAGCTCCTATTAAATTTCAATTCAAATTTTATCCCATTCATTGAAACAATGTGTTTCCTATTCTTTCTTCTTAAATGTAATATATTGCACTTATTTGTAATAAACTTCATATACCACTGTGGATCATTTTGGAGCCAGATTAGCTTCACAGAGTCCCTGCTTATTTCATATATTACTTCATTTGGTAGAAAGTAAAAAAAAAAGGGAGAAAATGCAAAGATTATTATTATATTATAAATTAAAGCAAACTAAGTAAAACAGCAAAGAAGAAGATCAGTTTAACAGGCTGAGCTGAAAGAGTGTACCTCTGTGGTTCCTCCACTCAATATATATCCTTACAGTTGACTTAGCACTTTATCACTTCATAGAAGTGTCTCAAAACCTTTCACAGGACTTATTGTAAGATGTAGTGTATATATATTTTATGCAAACAATGCAGATAATTTGCAATTTGTAAACAGCAACCTCCCACAAAACAGTCATGAATTCATATTGGAGATTGCCAGCCAAATGTGATTCAGCCTGACTCAATGGTAGACTTTCACCTCTGGGACAGAAGGATGTAGGTTCAAACTCCACATCAGGGCTTGAACTCACATAGTCTCAGCTGACACTACAATGCATGTTGGAGGTGCCGTCTTTGGAGGAGACGTTTAACTGAAGTACCATCTGCCTAATCAGGTGCATGTTATTCAGAAGAGAATGGAGTTTTGCCCGCAGATACACAGCCACTCCACTTCAACGTAAATCCTATGAAGCACTTTAGGACGTCTTCCCGACATGAAAGGCACCGTAAAAAGTCAAATCATTATTAACAGCATTGTGGGATCTTTTACCCTTTACTCTGAAGAGGACGCAGGCAGGACAACAACAACTTGTATTTATATAGCTCCCTTCATGCGGGGTAGCATCCCGAAATGCTTGACAGTGGCAGAGTCTGATAATGAGCAATTGGGGGACGTGACTGTCAGCACGATCCAAAAGGAAGATCTTTAGGTGGGACTTGAAGATGGGGAGGGATTCACAGAGAGAGTTCCAGAGTTTCGGGGCTAGTGGCTGAAGGCACGGACACCAATGGTGGAGTGGAGGGCATGTGGGACAAATAAGAGGCTAGAGCCGACCGACTGGAGGTAGCAGCTGGTAGTGTGGGGAGTAAGCAAATCGGATAGGCAGAGAGATGCAAGGGAATGAACTGATTTGAAAATGAGTGAGAGGATCTTGAAATCAATCCCGCTGATTGAGAGGCAGTGGGGCCTGGTTTAATGTGTTGCAAGTGAGAGAGAGAGCGAAAGCATCAAGAAGAGAGACAGATGAAAATAAAGAGAGCGAATTTGTTTTCCAGCCAACCAGCGACTTTATGTCGAGCTGCATGGTCACTGCATGTGACTAATAAGATTTTCTCCAGTGCTTGACCTCAGTGTCAGTATGGCTATGGAGTGCACACACTCTCACTGGGGTCAAAAATGATTTGCATCTGATTCACAGAGTGTTGTTAGCTGGGGAATGTGTTGCAAGAATTTGTATACAAGCTGTGCTGGGGGTCACGAGCTGTGGTAGGTTTCTATGTCAGTGCAGACAGAGTCCAAGTTTCAGTAAGTGTGCTTTTAATGTAATTTATATGGATTTTGAAAAGGCATTTGATAAAGTGCCACATAAGAAACTTGTAATCAAAATAGAACCCCAAAGTATTTCAGCAAGGATACAGAACTGGCTGGGAGTCAGAAAGCAGAAAGTGGTTGTTTTTCTGACTGGAGGGAAGTGTGCAGTGGTGTCCCCCAAGGGTTGGTATTGGGACCACTGCTGCTTTTGATCTATATAAATGAATTGAACTTGGGTATAGTGAGTATAATTTCCAAGTTTGCAGATGACACTAAACTAGGAAAAGTAGTAAACAGTGAGGAGGATAGTAACAGACTGCAAGAGGACATAGACAGACTAGTGAAATGGGCAGACACGTGGCAGATGACGTTTAATGTGGAGAAATGCATTCTTCCTCCATTTTGTGAGGAAGAATGAGGAGAGGCAATATAAGCTGATGGTACAATCTTAAAGGGGGTGAAGGAACAGAGAGACCTGGGGGTCATATAGTAAATCTTTGAAGGTGGCCGGACAGGGAGATACAGCTGTTAAAGAGCATCCGGGATACTAGGCTTTATAAATAGGGGCATAGAATACACAAGTCAGGAAGTTATGATGAACCTTTATATAAAACACTGGTTAGGCCTCAGCGAGAGACTGTGTGCAGTTCTGGGCCCCACACTTTAGGAAGAATGTCAAGGCATTGGAGAGGGAGCAAAGGAGATTGACCAGGATGGTACCAGGAATGAGGGACTTCAGTTATCAGGAGAGGTAGAGAAGTGAGGATTATTCTCCTTCGAGCAGAGAAGGTTAAGAGGAGACTTAATAGAAGTTTAAACAATGATGAGGGGATTTGATAGGGTGAAGAAGGAGAAACTATTCCCACTGGTGGGAGGGTCGGTAACCGAAGGCACTGATTTAAAATAGTTGTTAAAAGAAACAGAGGGGAGGTGAGGAGAAATGTTTTCACACAGCGAGAGTTGTTGGGATCTGAAATGCATTGCCTGAAAGGCTGGTGGAAGCTGATTCGATAACAACTTTTAAGAGAGAAGTAGATAATTATTTGAGGAGGACAAGCTCGCAGTCCATGGGAGTGGGATTAATTTGGATAGCTCTTTTCAAAGCAGAGATATGATGGGCCAAATGGCCTCCTTCTGTGCTGTTTAATTCAATGGTTCTATGGTATAACCCTGATTCCTAAGGTTTCTTCCCCCATTGAACCAATTCAATTCAGACCTATAACTATCTCTCCATAGTCATAAGAGCCTTCTATAGAATTTTGGTCAAATGATGTTCAGAACACATTCAATTCAACTGTGCCCAAAGAACATTTTGTTCAGGTGACGGGAAGAAGGAAAACACTGTAACCCTAGATTGTACATTGGATTTTTCGAGCCATGGAATTGAGAGGATTCCGAAGACTCTAATTAATTACGTACACTCAACATACAATTATTTTACAACCACAACCAAAGCCAATCCCTGGTGCATCTCAAAGGGCTGTAGCTCCCGGGAGACCCTGGCACATATCTCATGCTTCCGCACACACAATCTACACAGATCTGTAATTGTTACAGTTCTGCCATACCCTGAGGGAATTAGGATTTGGAAGGAGAAATTTGGAGACAGTGTCGATCCAGGTACTCAAATATACTCATTATGCTTTTAAGGTATTTAAGAAGAGTACAGAGCTTGGGGCATCACTACCGGGGTCTCCGAGGGAGAATGTGAAGCCTGGAGTGATACCTACTCCTTGCAGATTATTTCCAATGTCATGGCACAGATATTCTTGTTGAGACCTCAAGTAAAAAAGGAGCGAATTGCTTTCTCTAGTAGAATTAGAATTCGACACCAGCACGCTGATGAGATTTGGGTAGCGGACCATTTCAGTGAAGTTCGAAACAAACATTCTGAGTGCCATTAAAAAANTAGCCAAATGCCTAGTCATTGAATTAGTAATGCGCATGAATGGATGATTGAGATTCCTACTATCCCTACCTACTATCTAGCAAAACCACATCAACAACAACAACAAGATTCCATTTATAGAGCGCCTTTCACGTCAGGAGGACGTCCCAAGGCGCTGCACAGTTGGGTCATGACCCGAGCAGGAGGGAAATGGTCAGGGTGAGGGGAGGGAAGGGAGGGAGAGAGGAGGGGGGAAATGGTCAGGGTGAGGGGAGGGAAGGGAGGGAGCGAGGAGGAGGAAGAGAGTCGAGAGGGGAGCTGAAGGCACGGTCAAAGAGAAAGGTTTTGAGACCGGCCTTGAAGGAGGAAAGGGAGGAAGCAAGGCGAAGGCACTGGGGGATGGAGTTCCAGAGCCTCGGGGCTGAGAGGCTGAAGGCCCGACCACCGATAGTAGGGCGGTTGGGGCGGGGGACGTGGAGCAGACCGGAGCCAGAGGAACGGAGGGTACGGGCAGGTAGGTAGGGGGATAGTAGGTTGGAGAGGTAGGAGGGAGCAAGGCCGTGAATGGCCTTGTAGGTGAGGATGAGGATCTTGAAATCAATCCTCTGGGGGATGGGGAGCCAGTGGAGGCGAGCGAGGGTGGGAGTGATGTGGTCCCGAAGCCTGGTGCGGGACAGTACACGAGCTGCAGAGTTCTGAATGACCTGCAGCTTGTGGAGGGAGGTGGCGGGAAGGCCGGCGAGGAGAGAGTTCCCATAGTCCAGCCTTGAGGTGACAAAGGCGTGAACCAGGGTTTCAGCAGCGTGAGGGGTGAGGTAGTGCCGTAATCTGGCGATATTCCGGAGGTGATGGAAGGCGGTGCCAGTTGTGGTGCGGATGTGAGGGAGAAAGGACAGCTCAGGGTCGAACAAAACGCCGAGGTTCCTGACTGGCTTTGAGAGGTGGAGAGTGCAGCCTTGGATGCTGATGGTGTCAGCGCCTGAGGTGCGGAGGCGCTGACGTGAGCCAATCAGGAGGGCCTCGGTTTTTTGCACGTTGAGCTGAAGAAAGTTGTCTCTCGTCCAGGACTCGATGTCGGACAGGCAGGCTGTCAGGACATCGGTGGTCGTGGAGTTGAGAGTAGAGGAGGAAAGGTAGAGTTGGGTGTCATCCGCATACATGTGGAAGTTAACCCCATGTTTGCGGATGATGTCACCGAGGGGGAGCATATAGAGGGTGAAGAGGAGGGGACCGAGGACAGAGCCCTGAGGGACACCACATGAGACAGTACGGGGGGTGGAGGAGAAGCCATTCGTTGAGACGAAGTGAAGACGGTGGGAAAGGTAAGAGCTAAACCATTCAAGGACAGTGCCTTGAAGGTTGAGGTGGGAGGACAAGCGGTGGAGTAGGATAGCGTGGTCGACCGTATCGAATGCTGCCGATAGGTCGAGGAGGACGAGGAGACAGAGGGAGCCCTGGTCACAGATGGTCAGGATATCATTGGTGACCTTGACCAGGGCAGTTTCTGTGCTATGAGCAGCACGGAAACCTGACTGAAGGGGTTCAAAAAGAGAATGGGTGGAGAGGAAAGAGCGCAGTTGGGAGGCGACAACTCTTTCCAAGACCTTGGAGAGAAAGGGGAGGTTGGAGATGGGCCGGTAGCTTGATAGCCCATCCAAGGGAATGGGCTTGGCGGAATCAGTGGGGAAAGAAGAACCTGTTGAACTTGACTCTAGTCTGGTATTGTGAAGAGACATGAGAGGTATAGAATAAGTGGGAGGTTCCGGCTGCCATTGAAATACCATGACTCTTTATCATTTTTTCACTTACCCGGTGAGGCGGGGAGGCGAGCCCCGAGGGCTCTCACTTCTGGTCAGAAGTGTCCAGGCACGACCCGCTCTGAGGATAGTGACAGGTGGGGAGTTTGACTGGCGCGGTACACCTGTCATACCATAATGCAGGTGCCCTAAGGCTATCCCAAGTAGGACAGTAATCTCCTGTGGAGCAGAAGGGCAAAAGCTTGCGGGAGTAACTATAACTGTCTTAGAGCCTTGGCTGTGAGATTGTTGTTATGGGGTCTGATGTGTCTTGAGGGTTTTACCCTCACCTTTTGCTGAAAGCCTCTTCCAGATCAAGACTGCTCTACATGGTCTCACTATAAATTGAATCCCTGGGGAATGGGTTAATTTCTTGGCAGCCATAAGAGGACACTCTGATAAAAAAAAGTTAAAATCCTTCAAAAACTAGTGGGTGATCTCTAGGCGCTTCCACTGAACTTGCTCGGATGTCATGTTGCCTATCCTACTGCAGGGCAAAGCCTACACCCTTGTGAAAAAGTGGCAAAGGTTTGGGTATTAGTTGGTTACCTATTGGCACCCATGTATCCACAAACTACTTTGTACGAGAAATCAAAATGAGTAGAAACAGAGCTGCCTCCGCTGACCCCTTAGGTATGTGTCCGTGACGGAAGGCAATCCCGCTGGGTCCTCGGGGCAGATATGTCCCAAGTGCTCCTGTGTATTTTCTGGTACTCGATGAATTCCATTTATGTAAATGCAATGCGTCAAAGCCATGTGGGATGATGAAGGGGACCATTTGCTGGTCACCCACAAAATTCGCCTGGTGGCTTCCAGGGTTCACTTCTTAAATCAGGGTATCCATAAATGGTTTCTGCACAGGGCTGTGGAGGCCATTAACAGCAGGTGCTAGAGCCGGTACATCGTGCAGGTGGGGTCGCTTCAGGCCAATCCTATTCCCCAACCTCCCTGCACAACTAGAAGAATACTTCCTCACCATCGCAACCTCTCCCATAACTACCCAGATCTCTGACACAGTGGGACCAGCAGTGAGGGGGGGCGATTTTTTGCGTACTCCACAGGAGCTCCGGGAAAGGATGTCCCTCGCTGATATAAGCACAGACATTACTGAGACACACCACCAAGCGATCATTAATTACCTTAGGTCCTTACCCTGAGGTGACAGGGATCACAGTGAGGAGCACTTAAGCACCATTATTGTGAGCATAGGCTTAAAATCAAACTCCATAATCACTTCCCTACACATGCTGAACTCTTTATTGAGTTGGATGCACCAGGCAGATTGAGGGAGGGGGTTGGGGAGTGGGAGAGCGCTCCCTAACCATCAGAAACAACCGGAAATAATAAAATCTAGCAGCACTAGTGAGAGAAGGGCTGCTAGGCGGAAAGTATATGCACATGTTCAGAACACATATATAAAAGAAACGCAAAAAATGCGCACAAATGTCAAGTTGCGGCCAATCATGTAATCCTTTCAACCCCACATCAACTTAAATCAAAATCTATGTCAGGGAATAGACAGCCAAAGCATTCACTGAGTCCAGGGGCACCACATTCTCCTCCATTATATTGTTTGTCTATTCCTTAAATTCTGTTAAATTTAATTCGGCATGGACACATATGTGTGTATTGGACATTAAATCTGTTTGAAAAATACATTCTGAGTGTCCAAAAAAGGTAGCCAAATGCCTTGTCATCTAATTAGTAATGCACATGAATGAACAAGATTCCCACTGTCCCTACCTACTATCTAGCGCAACCACATCCAAGAGAATGGACTGGGCAGAATCAGTGGGGAAAGAAGACCCTGTTGACCTTGATTCTAGTCTGGCAAAGGTGTAGAATGTATAGAGAAGATAACTCTGGCCCCCGGTGAAACACCATTACTCTTATCGTTTCCTAACTTATCCGGTGAGGTGGGGAGGCAAACCCCAAGGGCCTATGCCAGGGTAGAAACCCTGTACAGACAACATTGATCCACTTGCATTAAAAATTGCCTAGATTGATCATGGGAGGAAGAAAAAAATAACTCCCTCTCAACAACAACAAACAAATTTTGAGCCACCATACTCAGTACACCTAGCTCACCTGATGACAGGCCAATTCAAGGAACCCCCATTATAATGGGAGCTGGTACTCCCTGTAGAGGAGGGTGAGGTCTGAGCCTGTCAAGCTTTGATGTCTGTCTTCTTGCCAGACCACGATGGAATCACCATCGGGGAACTTAAATCTCTCTCACCCATCACCTGTGCAAAAGTAAACTTGCGGTTACTCTACTCCTACCTCCCCTTTCTGTTTAAGACTCACAAAACTACCCTAATCCAAAGGTTTCTTCCCCAACAGACCCTTCCTAATTCCAACTCATAATCACCTCCTCTATATCATCATCAGATTATTACATAAAATATTGCCCAAACGTTTTTCACAAATCAAGAGCAAATTACAATTTGTATAAAGTGCCTTTCACGACAGGTGGACGTCCCAAGGCGCCAGATGGTCAGGGGTCGGCACCTGAGCTGGTGGTTGGGATCAGGAGGAGTGGAAGGCGGGGATGGTGGGGGTAAAATGGAAATCATCCAATGTAACCCCGAATTCTGCACAGGTGACGGGACAGCCAAGAAGACCATTGTCCTCAATGTCCTCCTCAAACTATCCCTGACACAACTTAAGCAGCTACATGTTGCCACATTAGATGTCTCAGAGGCCTTTGATTCCATAAACCATGGCTGAATCTTCAGAGCCATGGAATCTCGTGGCTTTCCATCACTTCTCACTAACTACATTCGGTCCTCCTATACTATACATAACCATACACATTAAAGATTGCCGAGGTGAGTCCATCTCCATGCTGAGGGGAGTGAAGCAGGGAGATCCTCTCTCACTGTTTCTCTTCAACTTCGTCATGGATGAAACTATTAGCAACGTACCAGTCGGCACTGGGACTTGCCTGGGTGATTTCTGATAACCTGCCCTTGTGTTTGCAGACGACATTCTGTCTTCACATCCATTCCCACAGGCCTACAGAACCAGCTACATTTTGTTTCCAAATCACTTTCTTCAGGAGCACTAAACCCAGACAAATCTATTGTCATCGATGGGAAGTGGAAGCGCTATCTCTGGGTACCGGGGTTTGATTCCCGGCAGGGTGAAACCTTGGGCAAATTTCCTTACTTCACATGCCTGATAATAATCCCTCAAGAAAAAAACAATAATAATTTAAATTCACGACTATTTGTGGAACACTGCTGTTTGCAATTGGCTGCCATGTTTCACCCATAAATATACCGTCAACTCACTTTACAGTAAATTCTGTGAAGCGTTTGAGACGTTTAGAAGACGTGAAAAGTGCTATATCAAATGCAAGGATGATTATTATTATCTTGTCAATGCTCTCAAACATTTATGGTAAACGACCAGCCACTCAACCCTCTTGCCGCAATATCACAATTTAAATATTTGGAAAGTTATTTCCACCACGGGGGGAGGGGGGAATCCATGAGGTCCATTTTGGACAATGGGCTCCAGAATCTTTCTCAGGCTCCCTTCAAACCACAACAACAGGAATACAGTCTAATATACCTCCTCAAACCACAATTTCAACACTGGTTTGTCTTGGGGTGCTCAAATATGCGCCGCCTCAAGACCTTCCTGCAGTTCGTGGGGCTGTTCATTGGTGGCTTCAGCCCCTGTGGACACCCCCACAAGCCCTCTCGGGATGGAGGTCTTGGGATACTATCCTTCAGGACCTTCATTCCAACCCTCACCACCAAATTGCTCAACAAATTACTTCATTCTAATTCACCCTTATTGTGTGGACCAGTAGGAACCACTCCCACCACTCCCCTCCACCCCCCACCTTTCAGAAACGATCTGGAGGAATCCTGGGCACAGTGTTTCACGGGGAGAGATTCTCTGTTCACGAGGTGGCAAATAACATCTGGGCCCAGCAGCGACACGAGAGGGCGATGGGTGTGGACTCCGTAATAACAACTTAGTAGCCGGATACCAACAATGTGTGACCGGCGGCTCCAGAGTTCTCACCTGTCAGTCCTACATTGACTGGATACATGTCCGAGACAATCTGCTCCTGACTCCCGATAGAGCCTTAGTCAGACCCCATCTGGACTACTGAATTCAGTTTTGTGAAACTCACCTCAGGAAGGATATGTTGGCTCTCAAGGGGGTGCAACGCAAATTCACCAGAATGATACCAGGGCTAAAAGGTTTATATTATGAGGATAAGTTGCATAAACTTGATCTCTATTCCTTTGAGTTTAAAATGTTGAGGGATGATTTGTTTGAGGTTTTAAAAATAAGAAAGGGATTTGATGGGTAGATACAGTCAAACTATATCCTCTGGTCAGGGAAATCCAGAACAAGGGGACATAATCCTAAAATTAGAGCTAGGCCATTTAGGAGGTAGTTTTTCACCCAAAGGGTAGTTAAAATTTGGTACTCTCTCCCCCAAAATGCTGTGGAATCCAGATGCAGTCACATCTTCAAGGCTGAGTTGGATAGATATTTGTTAAGTCAGGATGGTAAGGGATACGGGGCTGGGGCGGGTAAATGGACTCAAGGTACAGATCAACCATGATCTTATGGAATGGTGGAACAGCCTCGAAGGGCTGAATGGCCTCCTCCTGTTTCTATGTTTCTATGACTATGAGTCGCAGAATAGAGCCAACCCCATGTTTGATGGAGGAAGTCGATCCTGTGAGGCACTCGCTCACATCTGCCAGTCATGCTTCCAGACACCCTCACTCCATGTCCAAAGGCATGACAAGGTATGTAATACTGTAGCTGAAAAGCTGGGTTATTCTGGAGCCCTCGATAACCACTCCGGTATATGTAAGCCTGACCACATTATCCACAAAAATCAGCACTTCTGGGTTTTGGATGGCCAAGGCATAGACAACATTGCAAATCTGGAAACTTCTCGTAATTTTCAGAATCGCAAAATAACCTACTACAACACTTCTTCAATCAGGGAATGGATCACCAAAACATTCCTGATTCACGGGGCACCACATTCTCCTCCGTTATCCTTAATTGGAGGGGAGAGTGGTGCCCCAGGTCAGCAAATATCCTGGGGGCACCAGGACTACCCAAGAGACATCTCAAGCTTATATCCCTCCGAGTGTTGGAATGTTGGAGTGCCACAACTGGCACCGCCTTCCATCACCTCAGGAATATCGCCAGATTACGGCACTACCTCACCCCTCACGCCGCTGAAACCCTGGTTCACGCCTTTGTCACCTCAAGGCTGGACTATGGGAACTCTCTCCTCGCGGCCTTCCCGCCACCTCCCTCCACACTGCAGGTCATTCAGAACTCTGCAGCTCGTGTACTGTCCCGCACCAGGCTTCGTGACCACATCACTCCCACCCTCGCTCGCCTCCACTGGCTCCCCATCCCCCAGAGGATTGATTTCAAGATCCTCATCCTCACCTACAAGGCCATTCACGGCCTTGCTCCCTCCTACCTCTCCAACCTACTATCCCCCTACCTACCTGCCCGTACCCTCCGTTCCTCTGGCTCCGGTCTGCTCCACGTCCCCCGCCCCAACCGCCCTACTATCGGTGGTCGGGCCTTCAGCCTCTCAGCCCCCAGGCTCTGGAACTTCATCCCCCAGTGCCTTCGCCTTGCTTCCTCCCTTTCCTCCTTCAAGGCCGGTCTCAAAACCTTTCTCTTTGGCCGTGCCTTCAGCTCCCCTCTCGACTCTCTTCCTCCTCCTCGCTCCCTCCCTTCCCTCCCCTCACCCTGACCATTTCCCCCCTCCTCTCTTCCTCCCTTCCCTCCCCTCACCCTGACCATTTCCCCCCTGCTCGGGTCATGACCCAACTATGCAGCGCCTTGGGACGTCCTCCTGACGTGAAAGGCGCTCTATAAATGGAATCTTGTTGTTGTTGTTGTTGTTTATCGACTGTGCCTCTAAAGTGTTCCATGATGTATAAACGATAATGTTGTACGGCCCTCAGAGTGAATGTGTATCACTAAGAAGCCAGTCTCTCCCCAATACGAGTCTGCTGCGAGTTTATGACAGTTTATCCTTTCTGTTAAACCGTGCTTTACACAGGTCACATTTGAATGGTTTCTCGCTGATGTGGACCTGTTGATGACCTGACAGGTGATCTGATGTGTTACATGGCTTTTTACACAGGCTGCACTGAAAGGGCTTCTCTGGTCTGAGCTCTCAGATGGATGACAGGCGACTGGATCTGTTAAACACTATTTTACACACTTCACCCTCCATGTGTTTCTCCCCAGGGTGGATTCTCTGGTCACTTACATGTGATCGCATTCAAGCAGTTTCTCTCTGGTGTGAGATCATTACGGCCAGAACAGTGTTCCGGATTTGTTTTTGCAAACATCACAGTTTCTCCCCGTGTGAGTTTTCTGGTGCTGAAGAAGTTCAAAGGACATGTTAAACCGCTTTTTACACTGGCCACATTCAAACGGTTTCTCTCTGGTCAGTGTGAGACCGATGGTGTGTTGACAGGTCACCAGACATGTTGAGTCGCTTTTTGCACACTGCTGATGAATTTCCAACACCGATGGAGCATGGAAACCCTTGTCACACAGAAACAAAGCACATCATCCATAAAGGCACTCAGACTGAGATATCGCACTCTCCTGCTCAACTTTTCCCCTCCAATGCCATCCTCAGACTCTTTTCCAACGCCAGTAACACAATCCCCAAAATCTAGAAAGAAAAAAAGAAAAGCTAAATTTAACCTCCAAACTTGTCTTGAGAGCTTTTTAAAAGCTAAAACCTCACCAAAAAACTGCCATCATTACTCCCACTTTGAAAAAACCCTCCCTTGAGGCGTCGCAGCTATCAAGCTACCGGCCCATCTCCAACCTCCCCTTCCTGTCCAAGGTCCTTGAAAGAGCTGTCACCTCCCAGCTGCGCTCTTTCCTCTCCACCCATGCACTATTCGAACCCCTTCAGTCGGGTTTCCGTGCTGCCCATAGCTGCCCATAGCCCTGGTCAAGGTCACCAACGACATCTTGACCATCTGCGACCAGGGCTGCCTCTGCCTCCTCGTCCTCCTCGACCTATCGGCAGCATTCGATACGGTCGACCACGCTATCCTACTCCACCGCTTGTCCTCCCACCTCAACCTTCAAGGCCCTGTCCTTGAGTGGTTTAGGTTGTACCTCTCCCACCGTCTTCATTTTGTTTCTACAAATGGCTTTTCCTCCACCCCCCGCACTGTCTCGTGAGGCGTCCCTCAGGGTCCCCTCCTCTTCACCCTCTATATGCTCCCCCTGTGGTGACATCATCCACAGACATGGGGTTAACTTCCACATATATGCGGATGACACCCAACTCTACCTTTCCTCCTCTACCCTCAACTCCACGACCCCCGATGTCCTGACAGCTGTCTGTCCAACATCGAGTCCTGGACGAGAGACAACTTTCTTCAGCTCAACGTGCGTCAAACTGAAGACCTCCTGACTCTCTACCCCCTCCTCGTTCCCTCCCTTCCCTCCCCTTACCCTGACCATTTTCCCCCCAAGGCTCGGGTCCTGACCCAACTGTCCAGCGCCTTGGGACGTCCTCCCGATGTGAAAGGCGTTCAATAAATGGAATCTTGTTGTTGTTGTTGTTGTTGTTTAAATCTTTGCACTGATTGGATGAGAATCTGACCACAATCTTTATACATTGTTGTAGTCTTCCTGTCCTAGTATCGCTAAATAATTATAATAACAAAAATCAAATAACGATAGTAATAATAATAATCCTTGTACTGCACCCACAAAATACTGTCAATTCGCTTTAGAATATTTGCGGTGAAGCACTTTAAGATGTCTCAACAATGCAATAATAAATACTAATAATCCGTGCATTTGATATTGCGCTTTTCACATCTTCTAGATGTCTCAAAGCGCTTCACAGAATATACAGTAAAGTGAATTGACTGCATTTTTGTGGGCAAAACGCAGCAGCCAATTGCACATAGCAGCATCCCACAAACAGTTATGGATTGAAATGACCAATTTATTATTGCTTTTTTCTTGAGGAATTATTATCAGGCATGAGGAAACTTGCACAAGGTTTTGCCCTGCCGGGAATCAAGCCCAGGTCTCTCGCTTGTGAGATGAGTGCTCTAACCATTGAGCTACAGGACTCCACAATATCCAATGCAAAGATTTTATTAGTTGACACAGCACCTCATCGTGTGACTGGCAACTATTGGAAATGCTTTGAATCTTAGGAATGAAATTCTTCTGCGCATGCGACGACAGGTTAAGACTATGTTTCCCGTGATTCGATGCAACCAGTAAATGCTGCAGTGATGGAGGATATTGGAGAGGTATTATAAACTAGGTGATTTGTTCATATACTACGACTAAGTCTAAGTTGTTTTCGAATCATAGAATCTTACAGCACAGAGTCCATTCATTGTATCGTGCCTGTCCCAGCTCTTTGAAAGCGCTACCAACTAGTCCTACTCCCCCGCTCTTACCCCGTAGCCCTGTAATTTGTCATTTTCAAAGACCTATCCAATTCCCCTTTGAAAGCTATTATCGAATCTGCTTCCACTTCATTTCAGGTATGAATTTTAGACAGTAACAATTATCTGGGTGAAAAAAACCACTCTCCCTCTGGTTCTTTTGTCAATTATCTTAAATCTGTGTCCTCTGGTTACCGCACCACCCACCAGAAGAAACAGTTTCTTCCCATCTACTCTATCAAAATCCCTCATAATTTTGAACACCTTTATTCAATCTCCCCTCAACCTTCTCTGTTCTAGGGAGAACAATCCCAACCGTTCGAGTCTCTCTAGACAACTGTAGTCCTTGGTATCATTCTGGTAAATCTCCCCTGCACCATCTCCAAGTCCCTGACATCCTTCCTAAAGTGTGGTGCCCAGCAATGCAGACAATACTCCAGCTGAGGCTTAACCGGTGATTTATAAAGGGTTCGAAACACTGATTGTCCAATGCCTTGGGACATCCTCCCAATGTGAAAGGCGCTGTACAAATGTAATTTTTGTTGTTGTTTAGCAGAACTTTCTGCTGTTGTGAACCGATAATCCTCAGAGTGTGAGCTGCAGTGTCCTCTCTGTCTCTGCCGGTTCACAGCATCTCCCGCAGTCACTCAGTAACTCTAAAGGCTGAAAACATCAGAAGTGAGAGACTCTACAACCGCTTCCTGCATTGAAGCTGCCTCACAGTCCAATGGGGCCGGGGAGCGACCAGTGCAGCTCACAGCTGTCAGGCTCACACTCGCTCTCACTCGCTCCCTCTCTCGCTCGCTTGCCCTCTCACTCGCTCCCTCTCTCACTCGCTACCTCTCTCGCTCGCTTGCCATCTCACTCACACGTGCGCACTCTATCTCACGCATGCGCTTTCACATGTGTGCTCTTACTCTCACATGCGCTCTCATTCTCACTCACTCTCCCTCAGATGCACATGCTCGCTCTCAGACGCACACGCACTCTCTCGCGCGCTCTCACACGTACACTCGTGTGCTCTCGCATGCACTCGCGCACGAGAGAGCACACATACTGACACACTCATAAACACACTCACTGTCACACTCTCACTCACACACTCACACACTCTCTCACCCACACTCATACTCACTCACACACACTCAGGAACCAGGAAACCTGTAAACTTGATTGAATACTCATTTGAATGGAAAAACTTAATATTTTTTGAAAATATGTATTTATTTATAAATCTAATATTTGGTAAAGCAGAAGTCCAAAACAAACACAACGCACAACATCTTCTGCTACATTTTCCCCTTTCTCCCCATACAAAAACATTCCGTTCTTTACATTACATTCCTTCACTGCACACAGGTTGTACACAGGTTTTTTNGGGAGTCGCCTCTGTGTGGACTACATCCATGTGTGTGCCTGCACATCCTGATAAGGTGCACTTGCCGCTTTCAGAAGGTGCCCTGATATGCACTGTACGCACATGTTCACTATACATACATTTTCAGGCCGCTCGTTCTTTACATCTCAAGTGTCCTTCTGTCCTTCTGTTTATATGGTTACCCGCACGTTTATTTTAGCCATAGTTTTGGGTGCGCATGTGGGCTACTGGTGAGTGCCCCCGAGCGGTCCTGCAGGTCCCATCTGGCCTTGAGAATTAATGTCTATTACAGTGTTGCCTTTGTGTTTGCTTCAGTCATTCACACGCACAGGGCATCGGGAACTATTCCACTGCCTTTAGTTAAAGGACGTTGTTGTCTGAAGGGGTCTGATTTGCATGAAAACTTTTGTTCCCACCCAATCTTTGTCCCTTCTCCTCTCTGGCTTTGGTGCAGCCATGAGTGCCGTCCTCCCCCCTCTATGCTGTCTCCTCAAGCAACACCCCCCTCCCACCCCACCCATGTCCGTGGGCTGACCATGCCCCGCTGACTCATCGCTCGCTCTCAGTCTCGGTGTGCATATTTGGCTGCAGCCCCGAACAAGCTACCATCCTGCAACAAGCCCCCTCTCCTGTCTCCTATCATTCACTACTCTTGCTCGCTCCTCCTCTCCTTCCGTCTTCCACACCTCCTTTCCTTCTTGGACCCACCCACAGCTTCCATCTGTTACAGCCTTGGTGTCCTCCACTGGGCTCATCGCGACACATGCCATTGGCTGTCCAACAGCAGCCATCCTGACTGCCCCATTCTATTTTCACCACAAGCCCCATCGGCCCCAGATCCTGCGATTGAACTTCTCCTCATTCACGGTCCCACCCTTACTGTCAATCCTTCTCATCGCCTCATCATCTTTGGCAACTTTAACCGCCACTTCACCCCTTTTGCTCCACATTTGCTAACTTCTCCTTCCTCCTCTCCTCCCACAACCTCTCCCTCCACATCAACTCCGCCACTCACATCCATAGCCACCCCATTAGACCTCGTGATCACCCGGGGCCTTACCGTCTCTGATATCACCATTACTGACAAAGACATTTCAGATTTCTATTTCTTCTCCCTTAACTCCTCCATCCCCCTTCCTGGCACCCACTCCACCTATCATCCCTGGAGAAAAATGTCTCCCTCTCTTCGCTCACTTCCACCATTTCTCATATGAAACCAACCCTTGATTCCATCCTACCCATCTCCTCACTTCCCAGCTCCACCTCCTTGCCTCCCCTACTAACAGACCTCATTAACCTCTCCCTGTCCTTTGGTACCATACCCACCCCCAAAAGACAGCCGTCATCACCCTACCCTCAAAAAAATTCCCTTGACCCATCTCTGCTCTCCGACTACGTCCCATTTCAAACCCTCCTTTCTATCAAAGGTCATGGAATGAGTCATCTCTTCCCAGCTTCGTTCTTTCCTCTCCCAGTATTCCCTTCATGAACCCCTCCAATTTGGGTTTTGTGTTGCTCACAGCCCTGGTCAAAGTGATATTTTCTCCACCTGCGACCAGGGCTTTCTCTGTCTCCTCCTCCTTCTCGACCGCTTTCAATACTGTTGGCCACTCCATGCTTCTCCACCGCCTCTCCTCTCATCTCCACCTCAATGGTTCAGTTCTTGCCTGGTTCAAATCCTACCTTTCCCTCCGTCAGCACTTTGTGGCTACCAGCAGTTTCTCCTCTAGCACCTGCGCTTCACATGTGGCATCCTTCAGGGCTCTGTCCTCGGTTCCCTCCTCTTCAATCTATACATCCTCCCGCTCAGCGAAGTCATCCGCAGCCATGGGGTCAATTTCCACATGTATGTAGATGACACCCAACTCTATCTTGCCACCTTCGACTCCAGAACCATTGATATCCTGGCTAATTGTCTGTCTGACATCAAGTCCTACATGAGAGCCAACTTCCTCCAGCTCAATGTTGGCAAGACAGAGGCTCTACCGCTTGGCTCACGGCAGAGGCTCCTCACCTCAGCCGTTGACACTATCACTCTTCTTCTCACTGAGCCAATCCAAAATCTCATGTCCTTTTCAACCCTCAGCTATCCTTCAAACCCCACATTCAGGCCATGCCTTTCCACACCTCCGCAACATTGCCTACCTTCGCCACAGCCTCTCACCGCAGGCCGCCAAGACCCTGATACACATTCATTACGTCCCAACTTGACCATGCCAACTGCCTGCTCAATGGACTTCCAACTCTTCCCTCCAGAATCTGCAGATTATTCAGAACTCTGCATCCCGTGTCCTCACCCGCACCAGAATCCAGGAACCAATCACCCCCGTTCTTGCCCGGCTTCACTGGTTCCCCATTCCTCAGAGAATCGAGTACAAAACCCATGTTCTTAGGCTCTCCATGGTTTTGCTCCCCCCACCTCTCTGACCTCATAACCCCATATCAGCCTGTCCACTCCCTCCACTTGGCAGACACCAGCCTGCTTCAGGTCACCCGCACTTCCCACCCCACCATTGTCGGTTGGGCATTCAGCATCTCTGGCCCCACACTCTGGTACTCTATCCCGCAATCCCTCCAACTGACACCCTCTCTTGCCTTCCTCAAGTCCTAGCTGAAGATCTTCCTCTTTAATCATGCCTTTGATAGGTAGAGTTAACACTTTGACAGTTCAAGAAGGAGAAGTGATAGTATTAAGAATGTCATTATTGCGATTTATTCAATGTCATTTACTTTGTCTGTTCCAGTATTTTAATAATTCCCAAAACCTACAGGCAAGGATAGAGTGAAAATCCACTGAAGTAATATTCAAAATGTCTGTGACCGTACAATTTATGTTAATCATGATATTATTAATAGTGACGTGCTGTAATATCAGACGTTAAAATGAGTTAACAGGATTGATGTGGTGGCCAATGTGAAAGAAAATCATGAATATTACCGAAAGCCCCGCCGGACCCAGACACTGGAGGCCAACCTCTCCTGTCTGTTCCCTCTGCAGCAAGGCTCTGACTATCAATGACCTCATCATTAATGAAAATATTGACATCATGGCCATTACTGAAATCTGGATCATCTTCCCCCTCACTGAGGCAATACCACCTGGCTATACCTCCCACCATACCCCACATACCCACTGCCATGGAGTTGGTGTGGCCCTCATCTCCAGGACCTCATTTACCTATCCCCTTACTCCTCTGGCTCATTCCCCTCATTCGAACACCTTATGCTCTACCATCCCTCCAATCTTTCCATCAAAATTGTCCTGATTTACCAGCCCCCAAACCTCTCCCACCTTCATCTCTGACGTTTCCAACCTCCTAGCTTCCCTCTGCCTCTGTTCTGAATGCCCCTTCATCCTCGGCGATGTCAACCTTCACTTCACCACCTCCTGCTCGAGCTCCTCGGACTTCACTCTCCTCTCCCAACCTCTCCCTCGACAGCCACTCTGCCACCCATGTTCATGGCCACCCACGGGACCTGGTGATTACCTGGGGCCTCATTGTCTTGGATATCACAATCACAGACAAAGCCATCTCCAATCACCATTTCATAATAATAATAATAATAATAATTCTTGCATTTGATATAGCGCTTTTCATGTCGGGAAGACATCTCAAAGCGCTTCACAGAACACACTGTAAAGTGAATTGACTGTATATTTGTGGGCGAACGCGGCAGCCAATTGCGCACAGCAATGTCCCACAAACAGTCGTAGATTGAAAATAACCAATTTATTATTATTTTTGGTTTTGGAGGGTTTATTATTAGGCTCTGTGTGGAGTAAGGAAACTTGCCCGAGGTTTCACCCTCTGCCTGGAATTGAACTCAGGTCTCTCACTTGCAAAGCGAGTGCTCTAACCACTGAGCTACAGGACTCCACATCTCCTTTGGTTCCTCAAACCCTCTCCCCACCATCTCACCACCAACCTACATCCATCTCCTACCACCCATGGAAATAAATCCCCCATAATCCCTCTCTGCTGGCCTGGAGTCATCTGAACTCCTCCCCCTCTGGCCTATTTCCTGCAATGATTTATCTTCCTGGTTCACTCTCTACAACTCCCTCTCCACCACTCTTGATGCCCTTGCCTCCCTCACTTCCTGAACAGCCTCCTATTCATGAACCTCACGCTGGTACACCAACCACCTCTGCTCCCTCAAAGGTCAGGTGCGGGCCACCGAACACACCTGGCTCAAATCTGACCTAAGAGTCCCCCAATAGATCTGGATGGACCACATCAAAACATACAGCTCTGCCCTCCCCTCCGCCAAATCGTCCTTCTACAGCAAGACAATCTTGGAGACAAAGGACAACCCCGGGCTTCTATTCTCCACCACCAAATGGCTCCTCTGTCACCCTCCCATGCTTTGCCCATGCTCTCCTCAAACTCTTGACTGTGAAGAGATGCTCGATTTCCTCGCGTCCAAAATTAAGGGGATCTGTTCAGCTGCCTCCGCCCTCCAAACTGCCACTCCCTTCCCTTCTCCCCCCACACTCCAACCCCTACCTGTCCCTCACTCCACATCTTCAAATCTGTCTTCCCCTCCTCTCTCATCACCACCAAATCCAACATGAAACACACCACCTGCTCCACTGATCCCCATCCCCAACCCTCTCCTTTACCTCCCAGCTCCACTTACCATTCCTACCATTCTCTTCACAAGCCCCTCCAATCAGGTTTGCGTGCTGCTCCCAGTTTCCATGCTGCTCAAGTCATGGAAACCGCTCTGGTCAAGATCACAAATGACATCTTGTCCATCTGTGACCAGGCCTCCCTCTGCCTCCTTGTTCTCCTCGATCTCTCTGCTGCATTCAATACTGTGGACCACTCCATCCTCCTACACTGCCTCTCCTCTCTCACCTTAACATGCAAGGTTCTATCTTTGAATTGTTCAGGTCTTATCTCTTACACCATTTCCAATTTGTCTCTGCCAATGGTTTCTCTTCCAGTCCCGGCACAGTCTCATGCAGTGTTCCTCAGGGCTCTTTCCTCATTCCCCTCCTCTTCAACCTCTAAATGCTCCCCTTGGTGACATCAACTGCAGACATGGGGTCAACTTCCACATGTGTGCTGATGAACCCAACTCTACCTCTCTGCCTCCACTCTCAATTCCAGGATAACTGACATCCTGACAGACAATCTGTCAATCATCAAGTCCTGGATAAGAGCCAACTTTCTACGGCTGAATGTCAGCAAGACCGAGGCTCTACTGATTGGCTCGCGCCAGCGCCTCTGCACTGGCAGCACCAGCATCCATGGATGCACACTCCACCTCACCAAGCCAGTCAGGAACCTGGGGTGTCTTGCTCAATCCTCAACAAGAGTTAGAAGCAATCATTTCAATTAAGGAAATAGGGATAATCTGATAAGAATGATATCATAAATTTAATGAACAATGAATATCGGCACCGGAATGTTTCTAAGGTTGTACTGTGCATGGAGCAATTTTGCTAAATCAGATTCAAAAAGGGGTTAAGTCCACTCTAGTACTTCTCAGAAACATCTGATCCAGATGCCACAACACAATAATAATAATGATAACCCTTGCATTTGATCCAGCACTTTTCACATCTTCTACGTCTCAAAGTGTTTCACAGAATAAACTGTAAAGTGAATTGACTGTAATATTTTGTGGGTGAAACGCGGCAGCCAATCGCACAGCAGCGTCCCACAAACAATCATGGATTGAAGTGACCAAATAATTTTTTTTCTTGAGGGATTATTATTACGCATGTGGAGTAAACAAACTTGCCCTGCAGGGAATCAAACCCAGGTTTTATAATGAGGCTGCGGAAGCTGAGGAGAATCCAGGTTCTCGCCCTTTTTATTCACGCTCTGAAAGAGAATTCACACTCAGGGCGAGAGTGCTACCTGGGAAGGGAAAGGCAAAGTTGTTGTTTTGTCACATAAATGAACTCATCATAATTTTTCCAATTGTTTTCTGGGCCGTTTACACAATTCAAAAATGACAGCACAAGACGCTTTAATGCAGCACCAGGCACACAAGTTACCGTAGCAAGATATAGCACAATACAATTCTTTCTGGGGAAATCTATCAATAATTTGAAAGGATTTTTCTACTCCTGTGCAGGTTACAGAGTACAGACTACACGCCATAGTGCCTTGAATGGTTCAGATCCTACCTCTCACACCATCTACACTTCATTTCGACAAACGGTTTCTCCTCTCGCTCCCACACCATTTTGTGCGGCGTTCCTCGGGGCTCTGTCCTTGGTCCCCTTCAATATCTCTATGCTCCCTCTTGGTGACATCATCCACAGACATGGGGTCTCATTGTATGCAATGATACCCAACTCTACCTCTCTGCCTCCACCCTTGACTCTAGGACCCACTGCTGTGCTAACAGAATGTCTGTCAGACATCAAGTCCTACAAAAGAGCTAACGTCAGTTGAATATCAACAAGCCTGATTGGCTCCCGTCAGCGCCTCCTCACCTCAGGCGCTGACAACATCACCATCCATGGATACACACTCCACTTCACTGAGCCAGTCTGGAACCTTGGGATGAACTATCCTTGCTACCCCACATCCGTGCCATGACCGGTTCTGCCTCCCCCGTCTCCGCAACATCACCCGGCTCCGCCACTGTATCACACCACAGGCCGCCAAAACCCTCATACATGCCTTCATTAATAATAATAATATTACTTGCATTTGATATAGCGCTTTTCACGTCGCTTCACAGAACACACTGTAAAGTGAATTGAATGTATATTTGTGGGCGAACGCGGCAGCCAATTGCGCACAGCAATGTCCCACAAACAGTCGTAGATTGAAAATGACCAATTTATTATTGTTTTTGGTTTTGGAGGGATTATTATTAGGCTCTGTGTGGAGTAAGGAAACTTGCCCAAGGTTTCGCCCTCTGCCTGGAATTGAACTCAGGTCTCTCGCTTGCAAAGCGAGTGCTCTAACCACTGAGCTACAGGACTCCACGCTTGACTATGCAAACCTTCCAACTCCTCCCTCCACAGGCTGCAGATCAACCAGAACTCTACAGCCCGTGTCCTCTCCTGAACCAGGCTCCGCGACCCTATCACCCCCATCCTCGCCCAACTCCACTGGCTTCCCATCACACAGAGGATACAGTTCAGGATCCTGGTCCTCACCTTCAAAGCCCTCCATTGTCTTGCTCCCCCCTTACTTCTCCGACCTCCTAACCCCCTAACATCCTGCTCACTCCCACCGCTCAGCGGGCTCTGGTCTGCTTCACATCCCCCACCTCGCTTGCCCCACTATTGGCAATTCTGCCACTCTGCCCCCACCCTCTGGAACTCGATCCCACAGTCCCTCTGCCTTGCCCCCTCCCTTGCCACCTTCAAGACCCATCTCAAGACCCTCCTCTTTGACCGTATCTTCGATCACCTCCTTCCCCCCCTATCTTCCACAATCCCCAATCCCGCTAGCTTGCGTTTGAAATACTACCTGTCCATTGCCTTGGGACATCCTCCTGACATGAAAGGTGCTATACAAATGTAATTTTGTTGTTGTCATAGCATGGATATGGGGTAGAAAGGACAGTTGAGGGTCAAACAAGATGCCAAGGTTCCGGATTGGCTCAGTGAAGTGGAGTGTGCATCCATGGATGGTGATGCTCCCAGTGACTGAGGTGAGAAGGTGCTGACGGGAGCTAATCAGGAGGGCCTCGGTCTTTTTGACATTCAATTGTAGAAAGTTAGCTCTTATCCAGGATTCGATGTCTGGCAAACATTGTGTCAGGACAGCGGTCCTGGAGTCGAGGGTGGGGGCAGAAAGATAGAGTTGGGTGTCATCCGCATATATGTGGAAGTTGACCGCATATATGTGGATGATGTTACCAAGAAGGAGCATGTACAAGTTGAAGAGGAGAGGACCAAGAACAGAGCCCCGAGGAACATCGCACAAGACTGTGCAGAAATGCACGGAACTCTAACTTGGTTAAATTAGGTCCCCATCATCTTCAATTCCATTATTTTAGAATGTTTTTCTTCAGGCAGCGGGTGTCTGACACATAAGGAACACCAACTATTGGCAGGCGGAACCCCAACTTAAACATGCTGATGGGTTTCCGTACATGTCAGACACCCGCTGACCAAAGAAAAACATTCAAAACTAATGGAATTGAAGATGATGGAGCCCAAATTTAGTCTTCCTTGTGTTTTGTGTAAAATCTCCATCTTTTGTGCTATCCCGATCTTTCTGATCTCTGTGTGTATGTTTGTCTTTCTCTCTTACATTTCCATTTTTTAAATCATGTTAAAACATTTATTTGACAGAATGCTAATGGATGTCAGAAAGCTTTTACAAACCCAAGATTGACAAATACCTAAGTTCTGTGCTTGAAATGTCTGCTACATGTAAGCCCTAAGCATGAAGCTAAGCTTTTTCAGCAGCTCCCTGAAAAGTGTCCATGTCTATATTTACAGTGAAGTGATGGTTTGAAAATATGATATGTAATGAAGTGTGTGGTTGATTTTACTGACTTTTGAGAATGGGATTTAA
>NW_024704760.1:13023179-13043712 GCF_018977255.1 Callorhinchus milii | reverse complement strand
TTACCAATTAAATCCAGTGGAATCAGCTGCTGGATATCCCAAACATAACCCTCTCTCACATCATGTAAATCACATGTTGAATCCAGCAAAGGTTCAATTTAGTTTATTTTTCTTTTCCTGTTTTCAGTTTGATGTTCAGAGTACTTTTGATGCTAAATGAGCAACAGGAACCCTCATTAACCGTATGAAGCAATGTCGGGCTTGTTTTTAACTCACCACAGGCATCAAAATAGAGCCTTGAAGACTGGTCCAATTCATTTCAAAACAGCCGTCTTCAACCTCTCCTTCAAATTATTGCCCCACTCTAATTTTCTTTTTTCGGTGTTGGAATTCAATATTGACACCTTTCACTATTCCCCATTCAAGATCCTCTAACCTGCCTGCACCTTTCTATCTTCTGAATCTGATTCATTACTTGTTCCTAATCTCAGTAGTCAAGCCTTCAGCTACCACACCCCTGCTTTCTGAGACTTTTATCCCAAATCACTGCTTTGCTTCCTCTTTCGCAATCTTCAAAAGCTTCTTAAAAATCTATTTCCTGAACCTTGCTTTGTCGTTAACATCTTTGTCGTTAACATCTATAAAGCTCCATTTTCCCTGCTCAATATAACAGTTTGTGGGACACGACTGTGTCCAATTGGCTGCCTTGTTTCGCCCACAAAAGATATAGGCAATTAATTTTATAGTATATTCTATGAAGCGCATTGAGATGCTTCAACAATGTGATAAGGTACTATATCAAATGCAAGGATTATTATATACTATTATACTTTGAAGACACGGTATTCATGCTATGTGAAGGCACTGTAAACTTGAGGTTGCTGCAGCGTTTGAGTACAGGATGAGTTAGCACTTGTAGTTTGTGCCGTGTCCCATAACATCACACGGCATTTATCTCATGGCCTTTACTTACAGGAACTATTGCCATTATGGCTAATACATTTGTTTTTTTCAAGCAAAATGAAAGAGTGAAACATTGGGAACTTCAAGTTAAAAAACAAGCCAGGAAATTTACAAACTGATTAAATGGAAAGCATCAAGGGGCACTTACACTGGCTGTCAGCCATTATACTGTGTGGGAGTCCAGTGGCAGGTTTATGAGAGCATCGCACATACTCAACATTAACTGTGTATGTGAGTCTGACGCTTATTTGCACATCTGCTTTGTCTCCAAAACAATTGTTTCTTCTTTCATCAACACTCAGAACTGAATAAATTAGCCTCCACTATGCAGGTGGTCCCCGTTATCTGTTCAACAACACGTACACTGCGGGTCAATTAGAAACATAAACTAACACAAGATTAGAGGCAACATAACTCACGCAAACCCTAGAGGAAACATAAAGAAAAGCAAAATCATATTGTGTCTAATTCTGGACACCACACTTTAGAAAGAATATCAAGGCCTTGGAGAGGATGCAGAGAAGATTTACCAGAATGATACCAGGGATGAGTTAGGTGGAGAGACTTGAGAAGCTGGCATTGTTCTCCTTAGAGCAGAGAAGGTTAAGGGGAGATTTAATAGAGGTGTTCAAAATTATGAGGGGATTCAATAGAATAGATACGGAGAAACTGTTTCCTCTGGCTGGTGGGTCAGTAACCAGGGCACATAGATTTAAGATAATTGGCAAAAGAACCAGAAGGGAGATGACATTTTTTTTTAAACAGATGGTTGTTACAGTCTGGAATGGACTGCCTGAAAGGGTGGTGGAAATAGATTCAATAACAACTTTCCAAAGGGAATTAGATAGGCACTTGAAAAGGAAAAAATTGCAGGGGTATGAGGAAAGAGCAGGACTGATTAGGTAGCTCTTCCAAAGATCTGGCACAGGCATGATGGGCTGAATGGCCTCCTTCGGTGCTGTAATATTCTATGATTGTTGAGACGTTTCAAAGAGCTTCACAGAACGTACTGTAAAATTAATTGACTGTAGTATATTTTGTGTGTGAAACACGGCAGCCAATTGCACACAACAGTGTCCCACAAACACTCATGGATTGAGAAACCACATTTTTTTTAAGAGATTACCACCAGAAAGTGATTAGCAACCAGGTTCCTACTTACTGCTAGGTGAACAGAGACATGTGGAGTAAGGAAACTTGCTTGCGAGGCAATTGCTCTAGCCATTACACGATGGGACTCCATAGTGTAGTGGTTAGAGCAGTTCTAAAGCTCTTTGATGGTGCTCTGAAAAGAGACAAATTAAAGGGCTATAGACCTATGGAAGATTTTAAATGGAAAAGAGAAGGTAAACAAATAATATAACTAACTAAAATAACTTTCAGATACACCAAGGCAGCATAACAAAAGCAAAAAGCTCAGGGTTATGAAGAGCAATTTCAGGTCAGACAATAGGAAGTATTTCTTCACATAGGCAAATTAACTAGATAATATTTGGGGAGGACAAGTTTGCAGGGTCATAGGGAGAGAGCGGGGGAGTGGGATTAAGTTGGATAGCTTTTTTCAAGAGCTGACACAAACACGCTGGGCCGAATGGCCTCCTTCTATGATGTATAATTCTATGGTTCTATGGACTCACCAAGTTAAGAGAAAAGGTGTTTGTGACCAGGACCTTGAACCTATTGAAGAAAATAGCTTGGATGCTGTATGCGAAGGTGATGTTCCGAAAGGATGAAATCAAATGGGACAGTCAAAGGACCATCTGAAACTTTGTTGTGATCCAATCACTATTTCTGGCTAATAGTTTGCTTGGCTTATGAGCATCAGTTTCCATAATTCTCCTTCCGCTGCTCTTCCTCCACCCTTGTTTCAAAGGTTATCCTTCCCATTCTTCTGAAACAGTCTCCAAGATTATTTTCTCTCTCCAATCTCCAGCTTGCTCAGTGCCTCTGCAGAATTGGAAAGAAGAAGGATCTTGGTGGGATTGTATTCATTTAATAAGCTTCCTGTTGATATGAAGTTAAATCAGCAAAGCTAATCTAATTCTAAGACCTCCCCAGTATTTGTATTTAGGTAAAAAACAAATGAATTGATACCATGCAAAGGCTGGACAGGTTCTGTGAGCACTGGTACATCATCACCAGGTAAACCATCAGCACAAGCTAGAAATCGATCATGAGGTGTTAGTCCAAGTTTAGACAATCCAACCCACACAGGAACTTGAATTGCAATAATCTTTGGTCTGTACCCCACTGCTTCATTTCAAATAAATAAGTTCTCAGCACCTGTTATGTTTGTAAATCGCTCCAAATTAGGAAAGTTGTGATTTTCAGACCTAGCTGTTTACTGGGGTTGTTACATTTACCAACTTGCTTCCATACTGTTGTTGATGTACTTTGTCCCAATCCTGAAAATGCACTCAACCTTGGAGCCCTGGCGATTTGTTTGCTTGTTGCTTTGCTAGCACATGTAATGAGGATTTAATGCCAGGGTAGATTATATTACAGTGTGACACCAATTGATTAAAAATCTAACTGCCCATTCCACAATCTTAAATCTTAAGACAAAGGCACAGACTATGTGGAATTTTGTGCTTCTGAAATTGGTAACTGTACATTCCTGCTCTGAGGTACGTGATTCCTGTACACATGTAGTTCCGTGCATTTAATAATTTTGTGAAGCACTTTGAGACAACTTAAAGACGTGATAAGGCGCTATTGCAAATGCAAGGATTATTATTATTATAATACAACAACCCACTTTCGCTCACAGTTCCCACCCTGCTCAGGTACAAAGTTAAGCGCTTTGGTACGTTACCTGGCATGAGAGGCACTAAAAAAAATGCAAGCAATTGTTGTGGACAGCAGCCCTGCTCAACAGCTGCGGCACCTTACCCTGAGCAAGCTATGGGGCTGGTCCCTCAGCCTACTTTATTCTCAGGAAACCAGACACTTTCTGTAGTTCCAGAGTGAATTAACTTATCCTAGAGATTTGGTCACAGCATTTATATTCTTATTTATACTCCTTCAGGGTGACCTCATGGCTTAGTCAGTCACCACATTACCAGGCTAACATAAGTGGGCTTCTAAGTATTATTTCCCCTCCCATCTTGCACATGAGGCATTGAGTAATGGTCTTGGCTGGGATTGGTTAATGTGATGACCTCCCACCACCCCTCTCCACTCCCCTCACATGTAATGTTGTACTGGACAGTGCATCACCTTTTAACTATAGGAAACCTGCCACTTGTTCCAGTACCTTCAAAACAACAACAACTTGTTATAGCACCCTCCACACCAGGTAGGTCTCAGAGCAACGAACAGTGGCAGAGCCTGACTCCGAGCCGGGGAAGGGGGGGTTGGCCGTAAGCACCGTCAAACAGGAGAGCTTTCAGGCGAGAATTGAGAGAGGGGGCAAGAGGGATTGAGGGAGAGTGTTCCAGAGTTTGGGGGCATAGTGGTTGAAAGCATGACCTTCGACGGTGGTGCAACCGCCGATGAAGACAACTCTATGCAATGAATGAGTTAAAGAATGTGAACAGGGTTTGTGATACCTCTGGTTATAAAACAGTGGTCACTTAAAGAAGGATGAAAGAGTTCTAATTATCATTGGCCCTGGAGGCAGGCTGTAAAACCTGCCAATAACATTAGTCTCACAATGCAGTAAGCGTCTGAATAATTTAGCACAGCCATGAAGTATGACTTGTGACTCATGCTCCTTTGCTTGTCCGTCTTTGTTCTACGTAACAATATAATCTGGTTACTCATGTTTTATACCATCACAAAGTCATTGAGTATGGTCTTAATCATTCTTCCTTTCGATAAATGATCTCTCGATCATCTTAACCCCTTCAACCCCAAATCAGTTTAAATTTTCCATTTCTTTCAGTTTGATTAGCCGCCAAGTCGTGCACCCTTCCTGTGAGCTGGGCTGAGCATATGGCAACTTACGACAACAACAGCTTGCATTTATACAGCGCCCCTCATGCAGGGTAGCATCCCATAACCGTTCACGATGGCAGAGCATGATGCCAAGCCATGTGAAGTTGACTGTAGGCACCGTCAAATAGGAAGGTCTTCAGGCACAACCTGAAGATGGGGAAGAAAGGGGCAAAATGGAGGGATAGAGGAAGAGTGTTCCAGAATTTGGGGCCATAGTGACTGAAAGCGCAGCCTCCAATGGTAGAACAGAAGGGCACGAGGGACACTCAGAATGCTGTAGGCAGTCAGCAGGTAGTGGGTTGGGGGATAAGCAGGTCAGAAAGGTAGGGAGATGACAAGGCATGAAGGGATTTGAAAACAAGTGTGAGGATCTTGAAATCGATCCGTTCGATCCGGGAGCCAGGGGAGCCTGGCTAAAACTGGTGTGAAGGGGGTACAGAGTTTATGTGAGTGAGGATGTGGATGGCAGAGTTTTGGATCAGTTGGATCCTGTGCATGGTGGACCTGGGGAGACCAGCAAAGAGGGCATTTAAGAAGTCGAGTCGTGAGGTGACGAACGCATGAACAAGTGATTCGGCTGTATCTGGAGTAAGGTACTGTCGGAGGTGGGTGATATGGTGGAGGTGGAGGAAGGCGATCCTGGTCAGGGATCAGATGTGGGAAAGGAAGGACAGCTGTAGGTCGAACCTGACACCTAGGTTGCGCACTGGTTCAGTAAGTCTGAGGGATAGACCAGGGAGGTCGAGGAGGTTAGAGCTGCAGGATAGAAGACATCGACAGGAGCCAATGAGTATGACTTTTGCCTTGTAGGAAGTTTTCGCTCATCCAGCACCTTGTGGAGTCCTGTAGCTCAGTGGTTAGAGCACTCGCTTTGCAAGTGAGAGACCTGAGTTCAATTCCAGGCAGAGGGCGAAACCTTGGGCAAGTTTCCTTACTCCACACAGAGCCTAATAATAATCCCTCCAAAACCAAAAACAATAATAAATTGGTCATTTTCAATCTGCGACTGTTTGTGGGACATTGCTGTGCGCAATTGGCTGCCGCGTTCGCCCACAAATATACAATCAATTCACTTTACAGTGTGTTCTGTGAAGCGCTTTGGGACGTCCTCCTGACGTGAAAAGCGCTATATCAAATGCAAGGATTATTATTATTATTATTATTGGGACGTCCTCCCGACGTGAAAGGCGCTATAAAAATGTAATCTTGTTGTTGATGTCTGCCAAACGTCCTGTAGTGTCCTTGGGTTGTTTTTGGCCTCCAAAATGGTTTTGGAGTAAAAGACAGTTTGGGCCTGTGAGCAGGAGAGGTGATAGGTGCCGTAACCCTTGAGCCACAACTGGCGGTTAATCACACTGAAAGAAATGGAAAATTGAAACCGATTTGGGGTTGAAGAGGTTAAAGTGATCGCGACATCATTTATCGAAAGGAAGAATGATTAAGACCATACTAATGACTTTGTAATGGTATAAAACATGAGTGGCTGGATTTGTGGCTTCTGCGCTCGAGCGGTTTTCGTTATGAGGGAGCGCTACTCCACGTGAAGTATACTATATAAATGAAAGTTGTTGTAATGAAAAAAAAATTAAAATACAATAATAATTTTGTCACTCAATCCACGACTGTTTGTGGAACACTGCTATTCGTAATTGGCTGCCGCGTTTCGCCCACAAATATTCAGTCGATTCACTTTACAGTATATTCTGTGAAGCACTTGAGACATTTAGAAGGCACTATATCAAATGCAAGGATTATTATTATTTATATTACTACTATTATACCAGGGGGAGATGGTAGAATTGGAGACAGACCTGGATTTCAGGGGGCAAGCGAGTTGAGGGTTTCAGAGAAGCAAGGTTTAGCAGCTTGATGGCTGCATCAGGATTGCTGTGGGTGGAAGTCCAGTGGGAGAAGAGACCCAAGGAAGAGAGGGCATTCATGAGAGACTCGGGTGGAAGCTTTTTCCAAGGTCGGAAAAAGATGGTGGAGGGTTTGGAAGAGGGGAGGGGGATGCAGGAGGAGAGGGAGTTGAGGAAATGTGATGGACAGGTTGAAAATGTCAACGCCATGAATGATAATGAGATGGAGGGGGAGGCTACAGTTTTGGTTGGTGAGTTTATGTGGAGCGTGAGGTTTAATGTGCAGAGGAAGGCAGTGAAGTCAGAGGAGATGGGCAAGGGGAGTTTAGGTGGAGGTTGAAATCACCCATTGAGGTTTCAATCAGGGGGAATAGGGTCACCGGGGGACAGCCAGGAGGGGGTGGGAGAATAGGGAAGGAGTGAATGTAAAGACAAAAGAATACTATTTAGCCTGTGGAAGGTTTGAGAAATGGCGTACAGAAGTGACGTTACGCAGGCGGTTTGGCCTGTTCATCCATGCGGGAGATTTTAGAATGGTGTCTTGCCACCTGGAATCCCCTCACTTGGAAACCGAACCCCCAATCACTGCCTATTGACTCACCCGAGGTCCCTGCTCTGGCTGCTCTGACCGAGCCACTCACTTCTTCAGGCACGGTGCAGGTTGACCGGATCTGTCCAGTTCTGCTCCTCTTCTCAGATGCCTCATGGTTCCCATAGCACTCACCTAATCGTATCTGTCTCTGAACTATAATAATCATAATTAATCCTGAGCTATAATAATACAATTTACTCTTAAGCGATAATAATAATAATAAACCTTGTATTCGATACAGCGCCTTATCACTCCTTTGAGGCGTCTCAAAAGCGCTTCAGAGGATATACTGTAAAGTGAATTGATATATTTTGTGGGCGAAACATGGCATTCAGTTGCGCACAGCAGTTTTCCACAAACAATCGTGGATTAAATGACCAAATTATTAGTACTATTATTATTTTTTGGAGAGATTATTATCCCCGGAAAAGCAATCTGCCAATCTACTAACAACCAGGTTTCTCTTACTACTAGATAAACAGAGGCGCGTGGAGTAAGGAAACCTGCCCAACATTTTGCCCTGGCCAGCACATCAGGTAAAACGTCCTTCTCTCTTCCAATACAGTTGTAGAATCTTTATCTTCCACCTGAAATTTTTATCATTCACCTGGATAGTTTAATGTCTCATCCAAAAACTGGCACTTCTGACATTGCAACACTCCTCCACTAGAGCATCAGCCTAAATTTAATGCAAGTCTCGATGCAGGCTTGAACCCACAATCTACCCATTGAACATTCATTGCAACTTGCCACTGGAAGCAATCACGCTCTGAAAGAAATCGGATTGATTAATTCTTGCATTTGATAGAACACCATGTCACCGAGACTTCTTAAAGCGCTTCACAGCAAATATTATAAAGTGGTTTGACCGTGTATTTTGTGTGCAAAACCCCCTGATCATAATGTGATTATGACCTGGGCTAATAGAAAAGTGTGGAAATACTTGGCAAAATTTGTGGGGTTTGACAAATTTTGCAGAAAAGTGTGGAGAAAGTTTATAAATTTTGCGGGAAGTTGTGGAGGGTTGATTGGTGCCTTTGAGATGCATTTTGTGAAACAACACATATTAATACTATAGACATATTTCCTGAACATGTAGTTATGTTTAAAATACAAAAAAATGTTAATTTAATTAGTACAGCACTTACCAACAATTTGTCGCAGGAGTTCAGTTTGGGCCGGGAGCTGCTCCGCTCACAGTAACATGTTGTGCGACTATCACAACGAGGCCCGGGGCCTAGCACACTGTGTGTATAGGTTTGTAAAGGACGGGGTGTTTGTAGCAGAGGAGGGCACTTGTAGCGGATTCCAAGCAATTCTGTTGGCCCAGATTATGATCTTACCACAGTTATTCCATGGAGAGAGGCCATCAGTTGTGCATCCAAATATTCAAATAGCAATTGTGTAGGTTTAGGAAGGCTTTGGGGATGGAAGAACATTACATAACTCAGTTTTCACTCTAATTATACATAAGTTTTTGTGCGGCCCTCACCACTTTCCAAGTGCAGCCAAAGGGATTTTGGACAAGTGTCCTGTACAAGTTCAGTGTCACCTTCTTGATTTACCGACCTGCTACTAACCTCAAGATCAACGTTGAGTAGTCTCCAAACACCAAATTAGTGGTTTCAGCAAAATATCCAAGAATGTCCCGAAATTTCTTGTATTTCATTTCTTTTACACTAATACAGTCTATATTAGTTTATATCCCTACTGTTTATTCTCCATCCGCTATTCAAGCTACAGTGTGTGGGTGAGTGAGCTGATGGTCAGCAGTGTCTTCAATAGTAAGTACCAAACCCTCTTACAGCTTGTTCTCACTAATCTGCTATTTGCGCAGAATATACAATTTATGCCAACAGCAACAATTTTATCCAAACAGCAAATATATCACTGAAAGGCAACACATGCATTCAGTCAAATAATTCAACACGTTTCATCCGCACATTGATTTATTTTGTCAAATAAACATTAGAAGACCTAAGAATGTTATATTGAATGAAGGGCACACACTCACTTTTATCTTTTTATCTCTCCTGCGGCTCTTCTTCATTGACAGCCAATACATCCCTTTCCCAACCCCATGTGCCAACCAGCCCCAGCTGGCAGCAGTGCTTGATATTGAGTCAGGTTGTGGGCTTAATGGGGAAAGTACTAGTAGTAAATAGGAACCCGGTTGTTAGTCGATTGGTGGGTTGCTTTCCAGGGGTAATAATCCTGCCNAAAAAAAAACAACCATTTGGTCACTCAATCCACGACTGTTTGTGGGACACTGCTGTATGCAATTGGCAGCCACTTTTGCCCCAAAAATGGTTAATCCACTTTACAATATATTCTGTGAAACACTTTGCGATGTCTCAACGATGTGATAAGGTGCAATATCAAACGCAAGGATTATTATAAATTATTATTTGCCAGCATTCTATTCCAGTGCTAACAAGAAGAGAAAAGCAGATAATGTTCTGCATGGGGCCATTGGGCCCAACATGTCTGAATGTGCAACAAGTAGCCTCACCTTACAAAGCAGGGAAAAAATATCAACAAAAAAGAAAAATAGAAATGTTCGCTCATGTTCCCCAATTAAGTGATGCAGGTGGGAAATATCCTGCCGTGTGTGTTTCAGCAGAGAGAGGAAGGAATGTTCTTTTTGGCTAATGTTGAAAGAGATAAGAGGGACTGTACATCACATTTTATTTCACTGTGTAAACGGACAGCAGCTGGATAATGATACGCTACATATTATTTTGTTTCAGACATCTGCTCCACAGCTTTCAACACATCCCAGTGTCAGCGCAGAACCAAACGCTGAGTAAACTAAGGAAAAGGCAGATGTGAAACATTCTGCAATCCACTGTCTCACATACAGATTACACAAATTCAGGTGGTTGTGAAAGATCCCATGGCACTGCTTGCAAAGAGAAGGGAGTTCCTCCCAGTGTCCTGGCCAGTGATTCCCCGAATAACTTTTTTTCACTCATTTCATGGCTGTTTGTGGGACGCACCTGGGTCGCTGAACGCACTTGGGTCAAATCTGGCCTAAAGATCCACCGACAAATCTGGCTGGACATCCTCAAAATCTACCGCTCCACTCTAGCCTCGGCCAAATCATCCTTCTTCTCCAGGATAATCCTGGAGGCGAAGGACAACCCCAGGCTACTGTTCTCTACCACATCCCAACTCCTCCGTCCCCCCCGCCACCCCGCGCAGCTCATCTCCTCCAACCTTCACTGCGAGCAGATGCTGAATTTCCTTGAATCCAAGATCAAGGGAATCCGCTCCGCGGTCACTGCCCCTCCAACATCTACCCACCCCCTCCCTCCCACACTCCGACTCCTACCCATCCTCCCCTACACACCTTCGTACCCGTTTCCCCACCCTCTGTCACCAAACTCATCCTCACCCTGAAACCAACCACCTGTTCCCTTGACCCCATCCCCACTCCACTCCTTATCTCCCAGCTCCACCTCCTTGCCCCACATATCATAGACATCGTCAACCTGTCCCTCTCCTCTGGCTCTATTCCCATTCCCTTAAAAACTGCTACCATCACTCCCACCTTAAAAAAACCCTCCCTTGATGCGTCGCAGCTATCAAGCTTCCGGCCCATCTCCAACCTCCCCTTCCTATCCAAGGTCCTGGAACGAGTTGTCGCCTCCCAACTGCGCTCTTTCCTCTCCATCCATTCACTATTCGAACCCCTTCAGTCGGGTTTCTGTGCTGCCCATAGCACAGAAACTGCCCTGGTCAAGGTCACCAATGACATCCTGACCACCTGTGACGAGGGCTCCCTCTGCCTCCTCGTCCTCCTCGACCTATCGGCAGCATTCGATACGGTAGACCACACTATCCTCCTCCACCGCTTGTCCTCCCACCTGAACCTTCAAGGCCCTGTCCTTGAGTGGTTTAGGTCGTACCTCTCCCACCGTCTTCACTTTGTCTCCACAAATGGTTTTTCCTCCGGGCCCCGCACTGTCTCGTGCGGTGTCCCTCAGGGCTCTGTCCTCGGTCGCCTCCTCTTCACCCTCTACGTGCTCCCCCTGTGGTGACATCATCCGCAGACATGGGGTTAACTTCCACACGTGTGCGGATGACACCCAACTCTACCTTTCCTCCTCTACCCTCAACCCTGACAGCTGTCTGTCCGACATCGAGTCCTGGACGAGAGATAACTTTCTCCAGCTCAACGTGCGCAAAACTGGCTCACGTCAGCGCCTCCGCACCTCAGGCGCCGACACCATCACCATCCAAGGCCGCACTCTAAACCTCTCAAAGCCGGTCAGGAACCTCGGGGTTCTGTTCGACCCTGAGCTGTCCTTTCTCCCTCATATCCGCACCACAACTGGCACCGCCTTCCATCACCTCCGGAACATCGCCAGACTACGGCACTACCTCACCCCTCACGCGGCTGAAACTCTGGTCCACGTCTTTATCACCTCAAGGCTGGACTATGGGAACTCTCTCCTCGCGGCCTTCCCGGCCCTCCCTCCACACTGCAGGTCATTCAGAACTTTGCAGCTCATGTACTGTCCCGCACCAGACACCGCGACCACATCACTCCCGCCCTCACCCTCGCCCTCGCTCGCCTCCACTGGCTCCCCATCCCCCAGAGGATCGAATTCAAGATCCTCATCCTCACCTACAAGGCCATTCACGGCCTTGCTCCGTTCTACCTCTCCGACCTACTATCCCCCTACCTACCTGCCCGTACCCTCCGTTCCTCTGGCTCCAGTCTGCTCCACATCCCCCGCCCCAACCGCCCTACCATCGGTGGCCTTTAGCCTCTCAGCCCCGAGGCTCTGGAACTCCATCCCCAGTGCCTTCGCCGCTTCCTCCCTTTCCTCCTTCAAGGCCGGTCTCAAGACCTTTCTCTTTGACCGTGCCTTCAGCTCCCCTCTCGACTCTCTACCCCCTCCTCGCTCCCTCCCTTCCCTCCCCTCACCCTGACCATTTCCCCCCTCCTCACTCCCTCCCTCCCTTCCCTCCCCTCACCCTGACCATTTCCCCCCTGCTCGGGTCCTGACCCAACTGTACAGCGCCTTGGGACATCCTCCCGACGTGAAAGGCGCTCAATAAATGGAATCTTGTTGTTGTTGTTGTTATTGCCGTGTACAAATTGTATACCACAGACACACACAAAACAATAGTCACTACACTTTATAGTAAATCTCATGAAGCACTCTGAGACATCCTCTTGATATGAAAAGTGCTATACCAAATCTAAGGATTATTATTATTGTTGCTGATCAATCTCATTACACTGCACATCACTAACCTGTACCCATACAATACAAATACAATTTACATTTATATAGTACCTTTCACGTCAGGAGGATGTCTCAAAGTGCTCAGCACTGCTGGTTGAGCACCAAGCTGTAACTCATACACAACTAAATAGTCTATGCTTCATACACAGCTTCAATTCCCTGTACATACACTAAAATATATAATTATATTACATGGATCCTTCAGATGAGACGTTAAACCTGAGTCCCGTCTGCCTGTTCAGGTGAATGTTAAAGATCCCATGGCATTATTCAAAAAGAGAAGGGAGTTTATCTCAGTGTCCTGGCCAACAAATCCCACAAATAAAAGTAAATATGGGGCTTGAGATATGGTGTCCAAGAATGAGGGTCATATTCCTGAGGCATGGAGGGCAGTTCTTTAGTATTGTTTAATTCCCAGGCACACCTAACCCAATAGCCTGGTTGGAAAATCCACTGCTGTACAGAGCAGGAAAGTTCCAGGTTATAGAACTTACACTGTTTATGGTAAATAAGCACACAGTCAGATTTAGTAGGTTACAATTCAGACAAGGAGAGAAAATGTTAGCCATGGGATGCTCCTGAACAGAATTTAGCAACTCTTCTAGTAAGTGTAGACATAAATAATCCTTACATCTGACATAGTGCCTCTATGTCCTGACCTGAGTTCAATTCCAGGCAGAGGACGAAACCTTGGGCAAGTTTCCTTACTCCACACAGAGCCTAATAATAATCCCTCCAAAACCAAAAACAATAATAAATTGGTCATTTTCAATCTACGACTGTTTGTGGGACATTGCTGTGCGCGATTGGCTGCCGCGTTCGCCCACAAATATACAGTCAATTCACTTTACAGTGAAGCACTTTGGGACGTCCTCCCGACGTGAAAAGCGCTATATCAAATGCAAGGATTATTAATGTTGAAATATCTCAAAGTACTTCACGAGTAATCTCTGTCAAGTGTAATGACTATGTATTTGTAGACAAACATCACCAGCCAATTTGTGCACAACAGTTTCCACAAATATCTGTAAAACTCAGGCAATTTCATAGAATCATAGAATCATAGAATGTTATGGCACAGAAGGAGGCCATTCGGCCCATCGAGACTGTGCCGGCTCTTTGACTAACCCCACTCACCAGCTTTCTCCCCATAACACTGCAAACCCGTCTTCCCCCGATACCTGTCCAGTTCTCTCTTAAAAGCTGTTATCGAATCGGACTTCACTGCCCTTTCGGGCGGATCATTCCAAATTCCAACAACTCGCTGAGTGAAAACATTTCTTCTAACCTCCCCTCTGCTTCTTTTGGTAGATATCTTCAGACTGTGACCACGAATCACAGACACACCTACCAGCGGAAACAGCTTTTCCCTATCTCGCCTGTCGAAACCTTTCATGATCTTGAAGACCTCTATCAGGTCCCCGTGTAACCTTCTGTGCTCTAATGGGAAAAGTCCTAACTTCTCCACTGTCCTCATAGCTAAGGTTCCCCATTACTGGTATCATTCTCGTGAATCTCCTCTGCACCCTTTCCAGTGCCTTAATGTCCTTCCTGCAGTAAGGTGCCCAGAACTGGACGCAGTACTCCAGCTGAGGCCTAACCAGTGTTTTGTACAGATTAACCATAACCCCTACTCTTATACGCTTACTTGAACACCCAGATCTCTCTGTACGTTCACCCCCCCTTAAGATTGAGCTCCCAAGCCTATATTGCCTCCTATCATTTTTCCTACCGAAGTGTATCACCTCACACTTATGTACATTGAAATCCATCTGCCACATGTCAGCCCATTCCACCATTCTGTGTATGTCTGCCTGCAGTCCATCACAATCTTCTTCACTATTTACTACCCGACCTAACTTGGTATCATCTGCAAACTTGGAAATAGTGCTCTCTATGCCCAAGTCCAGATCATTAATATATATTAGAAAGAGCAGTGATCCCAATACCGATCCCTGAGGGACACCGCTGCACACCTCCTTCTATTGCGAGAAACACCCATTAACCACCACCCTCTGCATTCTGTCACTCAGTCAGTTCGTAATCCAAACTGCCACTGTCCCCTTAATTACTGTGGGCCTCCAGTTTTTTTATTAACCTCTTATGCGGTACTGTGTCAAAAGCCTTTTTAAAATCCATGTAAATAATGTCCACCACATTTCCCTCATAGTCACCTCTTCAAAACATTCTATTAGATTTGTTAGGCAAGATTTGCCTTTAACAAATCCATGTTGGGGGTCTCTAATTACCTCGTGTTCCTCTAAGTAGAGATTTATTCTGTCCCGGATTATGGTCTCCAGTAGTTTTCCTATTACCGAGGTTAGACTGACTGGCCTGTAACTTCCGGGTTTGTCTTTCTGCCCCTTTTTGTAGAGGGGGTAACATTAGCCACTCTCCAGTCTCTTGGCACCACTCCTGTGTCCAATGACGATTGAAATATAATGGCCAAAGCCTCCGCTATTTGAACCCGTATCTCCCACAGCAACCTTGGGTGAAACCCATCTGGTCCTGGTGACTTATCAATTTTGAGCCCAGTCAATCTTTTCAGAACTTCCTCTCTGTCTATAGTAATCTGATCTATGTCCTCTACCCTCTGATCCAATACTGCGGCATTTGGGGCATCCGTTTCCGTTGTGAAGACAGATGCAAAGTACTCGTTCAGTACATCAGCCACAGCCTCTGCCTCCATAACAAGATGGCCGTCATTGCCATTGATTGGCCCCACCCTACCTCTAACTAACCTTTTTTCCTTTATGTGCTTGTAAAATATTTTAGGATTCCCCTTTATGTTACCCGTTAACCTCTTCTCATGCGATCTTCTAGCCTGTCTTATCACTCTTTTAAGATCACTCCTGCATTCTCTATAATGCGCTTTGCTATCCTCAGTATCTTGCGTCTTCCAATTGTCGTACACCGTCTTCTTCTTTTTCATCCTAGACAGAATATCCCTGGTCATCCAGGCTGGCTTGGTTCTCGCACATTTCCCTTTTGTGGGAATATATCTATTTAGACCCTGAGCTATCGATTCTTTGAAGATCTCCCATTGCTCATGAGTCGTTTTACCTGCCATTCTTACTTGCCGGTCCACCAACTCTGGGTCCCTCTTTAGCCCATCAAAATTAGCTCTTTTCCAGTCAAGCATTTTCACCCTTGACTGTACTTTGTCCTTTAGTCCTGTAGACTAGTGGTTAGAGCACTCGCCTCACAAGCGAGAGGACCTGAATTCAATTCCTGTGCAGGGTGAAAGTTTGGGCAAGTTTTGTTACTCCACACGCCTGTTTTACTAGCAGTAAGCAGGAACCCAGTTGTTAGTTGATTGGTCATTTGCTTTTTCGGGGATAATAAACCCTCCAAAAATAAATAAATAAAAATAATAATAATTTGGTCATTCAATTCACGACTGTTTGTAGGACACTGCAGTGTCCAGTGCCTTGGGACGTCCTCCCGACGTGAAAGTCGCTATACAAATGTAATCTTGTTGTTGTGTGCTATTGACTGCTGCGTTTCGCCCACAAAATGTACAGTCAATTCACTTTATAGTATATTCTGTGAAGCGCTTTGAGATGTCTAGAAGACATGATAAAGCACTATATCAAATGCAAGAATTACTATTATTAATTTGGCTAAGATATTGTCTGTCAGGATATTGGGAAAAATAGATTCATGGGATCCTTAACATCCACCTGAACAGGCAGTCGGAATCTTGGTTTAATGTCTCATATGAAAGATGGCACCTTTGACAATGCAGCACTCCCCAACACTACACAGGAATGTCAGTTTAGACAGCTCTAGAAACCACAACCTTCTGACCCAGAGACAAGTGCAGTACCAGATAAGCCAAGCTAACACTTATTGAAATCTCCAGGAATGGCTTGACCTTGATCTGATGAATGCTTGGAACGTGGCCTCTGCCACTCCAACTGTGCAGCAAAGATGAAAGCTATACTGATTTATTTTAGACATTAAACAAATGGTCACACTCGCGCTCATTGCACTTTCAGACCACCTGCACCATTACACGAATACCTGAGCACTGACCCCTGTGTTTCACATATCTGGTTTCTTTATTGTCACAGGATGTTATGAGAGATAAGTGACTGATCATGTCAATCAGCAGTGAATTACACATATTTAAATAGCGAGTTCAACTTTCTGATTGAATTATACAGAGCTTGTGTAGCTACTGACTGGGGGGAGGGAAAAGAGGTCACCTGAGCATCGGCTTTCACATACCTCACACCACCTGCAACCTCCACCCTGTTTAATCCCCTCCCTCAACCCCATGCAGGGGATTTCACCCCTTTACCGCATCTCCAAGCCTCTGCAATTATCTACAGATAGAGTGTAGAGCAAACAGAACGCAGTATAAAAGGTGCTTCTGGATGGATGGCAGTGACTGAATACAGATCTTGTATCAAAGCTTCACAGGAACCGTCAACTGCCCTCAGCAAAAACAAGACTCCAGGAAATGCATTAGCTGCTTATCACAGCAACGCTGCCAGTTAATCTGTGCTGGACCACTGGGACCAAGGCAAAATTCTCTTGAAAGTGATTCTTTGATATCTAAAGCTTTGGATTAAATAAAAGTGAAGGAGCTGAAAGTGCTCTGAAAATAGCAGTATATTTTCAGTATGTCTGTGGCTTTACAATGCTTTACCAGGTCCCGTGTTCTCTCTAGTAGTCTTGTCAGAAACATGCTGTCCTGATACAGCATGTCTAGAAAGACCTGTTACCCAATTTGTTTTATACACAGTAACTGAAACATGTAGCAGAATGATGATAATCATATTTTGAAGTACAGGTGTTAACTATATTTAAACTTCCAGAGGATCGGTGTACAAATAATGATCCACCAGCATGTTCAGTGCGACATCTTCCATAACATGGATGGAGTGATGAGGCAAAATGCATCTCTAACAGCTTGTTTCAGTTCCTGCGTAGTCTGGTATCACTATTTTGTAACAGGTGGTAAGAGGACTTTGTGGACACCCTGTAATCAAGTGTTGATTCTTTCAAACAGATTAGATAGTTTCCTTTAGGAAATAACATTATGGGATATATAGGTAGTTTGAGTGCACCGCCAGGAAGGTGGAAGGCAAACTAAATGGACCTTGGTCATTTTTGGTCTAACATTTCTTATGTTCTTATGTACCACAACAACAAGATTCCATTTATAGAGCGCCTTTCACGTCGGGAGGACGCATGTATACAGGTTGTGTTTGAAAAATATGTGCTGCACCTGAACATGCTGAGTGCTTCCACATCCCAGAAAGGTAATAGATAATAGGGAGTGGAAGAGGCAGAACTCCAATCATTTAAATCCTTGATCAGACAGAAAGTAGATGAGAATGAGAGAGAGTCAGAGAATTATAGACACCATTGGAGGTCAGCTGCGTGTTAACGCATGTACCCAGTATTGTAGTGACATCTACTGGTGCACCGGTACAATAACTGCTGAGGGAGATCCAATCGTCCTGCCACGCCGTGGCCAGCTGGTAAACTCGTTTGGTTTTTTAAAAATTCCGTTATTCTTGTTCTTCTCATTTGCTTTTGATCCATTGACTTCTTTTTTAAACAGTTCAACTGGCTAAAGCACTTAAAAAGTACTTTTTTAAAAAAGAAAGTCAATTTAAGAGAGTTCTGTGCGTCACCGCACATTCTCGTGCCTCAGGGCTGTCCTTGGTCCTCTCCTCTTCCAACTTGTACATGCTCCCTCTTGGTGACATCATCCGTGGATATGGGGTCAACTTCCACATGTATGCAGATGGCACCCTCCTCTATCTCTTTGCCCCCACCCTCGACTCCAGGACCACTGCTGCCCTGTCCTGACAGAATGTCTGTAAACCATCAAGTCCTGGATGAGAGCTAACTTTCTACAGTTGAATGTAAACAAGACCGAGACTCTCCTGATTCGCTCTGCTTAGCCTGCCCCATGTCCCCCCAATCCTACCATCAGTGGTCAGGCCTTCAGCCTCTCTGTCCCCACCCTTTGGAACTCCGTCCCACAGTCCCTTTGTCTTGCTCCTTCCCTTGCCTCCTTCAAAACACGTCTCAAGACCCTCCTCTTCGCCCGCGCATTTGGCTACCCTCCTACCCCTACCCTTCCTGCCCTCCACCACTCCCAACCCCAACCACCTGCTCGGATCCAAATCCATGACTGTCCATTGCCTTGGGACATCCTCCTACCGCCCGCGCTAGACAAATGTAAGTTGTGGTTGTTGTTGGTTTAATAAGTTAGTAAGTGCGCAAATGGGGAGGTTAGAAGACTGTTTTTTAGACCAAATCTTTTTTGGTTTTCAAAAGAGAATAAGACAAATAACTTTAAAAGAGTCAGCTATAGGCATAAGGGGAAAGGGCAGGTAAATTGGACTGAAAGGATTGCTGTTGAGTGAGTCGGCACAGACACAATGGACCAAAAAGTCCTTGTTCTGTGACTTAAATTTCTACGGTTTCTCACTCACAATTTCAGAAGGATCTGTTAAGGAGTCAACAGGGTCTATGCTGTTGCAGTTCAGACACAGTGTCTCTGCTGTGTTACTCTCCTGCAGCACCGGACTGCCTCCACTAGATGTAGCAATTGGCATTACTGTGGAGTCCTGTATCTCAGCGGTTAGAGCACTTGCTTCGCAAGCGAAACCAGGGTTCCATTCCGAGGGCAAAATGTTGGACAAGTTTCATTACTCCACACACCACTGTTTGGGAGGGGGGCAAGGGAGTCTAGAATGGAGGAGAGGGAGTTGTGCAGAAAAGAGAGTGAGGAGGGGAGATCGGTCAGTGAGGGCCAGAGGTGTAGGAGTTCATATGACTCCAGGGCAGTAGAGAGAGAGAGGAAATTTTTTTCCATTGACTGTATATGATGGTGGAGGTTTGGGAAGGGGTACTGAGGTGTTGAGGGAGATTAAGTGGTGGTCCGAGATGGCTTTATCGATGATGGTAATGTCCGAGACGATGAGGCCCCGGGTGATCACCAGGTCAAGGGAGTGGCAACGGATGTGGGTGGGGAGAGGATGAGGAGGAAGAGATTAAGGGAAGAGAGGAGGGAGGAGAAGTCGGCAGAGGTAGAGCAGGAGGGGGAGAAGTGGAGGTTGAGGTCGCCTAGGATTAGGAGGCGTTCAGAGTAGAGGGAGAGGGAAGATAGGAGGGTGGAGATGTCCGAGAGGAAGGTGGGGGAAGGCTTGGGGGGACGGTAGACAAGGATGATTTTGAGGGAGAGCCTGGAGGGGTGGTAGAGGGTAAGATGTTCAAACGAGGGGAAGGTTCCGGAGGAGTAAGGGGAAAGGCAGAGAGGCGACCGGGAGATGAGAGCCACACCACCACTCCCTTTCCTCCACTCATCCTGACCATCTCCCCCCTCCTCGCAGGGGGGGTGTGAGGCGGTGGGGCGGGGGGGGGGTGTGGGGGAGGGGTGTGTGAGGGGGTGTGGGGGGGAGGGGTGTGTGAGGGAGTGGGGCGGGTGGTGTGTGTGAGGGGGGGGAGGGGTGTGTGAGGGGGTGGGGCGGGGGTGTGTGTGGGGGGGGGGGTGTATCGTGCTTTCGATCTCCCTGCTTCGCCTCACTGCCCTCCCCCCTCCGCGACCCTCAGCTCAGGTCTGAAACTGTCTTGTCTAGCACCTTGGGAAGTCCTCGACATGAAAGGCGCTATATAAATGAATTTTGTGGTTGTTTTTGAAGTACACTTGAAGTTGCTTTGCCAGGATGTTGGATAAATCGAACAAAATGCCCGGCTGAATACGAACTTGTATTCTTGCCTGTTTTAAATATGCCAATTGGTTTGGATGAAAATCTGGACAAAATGATGCGCTGGTCAGCGCTGAATGTACTCACTGGGGCTTCTATGTGTGTCATGCCTTCACCTACGAGGGACATGTGGCTGGTAGGCGTCAAATTGCGATTGACAGCCATTCACAAGTGGCTGGAGTTGTGCTGTCAATTAGTGAGGGGTGCAGGAATGGGGAAGACAAGGGAGGGGATAGGAGGAGT
>NW_024704760.1:12860786-13023154 GCF_018977255.1 Callorhinchus milii | reverse complement strand
CACCCCACACCCTCACACCCCCCCCGCCCCTCCCCCCCACCCCCCCCCCACACCCTCACACCCCCCCGCCCCTCCCCCTCACACCCCCCCCCCGCCCAGCCCTCACACACCCCTCCCCCCACCCCCTCACACACCCTCTCCCCCACCCCACCCTCCACCCCCCCCCGCCCCACCCCCTCACACCCCCCCCCCACCCCACCCCCTCACACCCCCCCGCCCACCCCCTCACACACCCTCCCCCCTCACCCCCCACCCCACCCCCCCCCCCACCCCTCACACACCCCTCCCCCCACCCCCCCCCTCACACCCCCCCGCCCCCTCACACACCCCTCCCCCCTCACACCCCCCCCGCCCCAGCCCTCACACACCCCTCCCCCCCACCCCTCACACACCCCTCTCCCCACCCACCCCCTCACCCCCCCCACCCCACCCCCTCACACACCCTCGAAGTGGAGGGCCTTGAGGTGGGTCTTGAAGATAGCAAGGTAGGGCGAAGGCGGAGGGACTGTGGGATGGAGTTCCAGAGGGTGGGTGCAGAGTGGAGTTCCAGAAGGCCTGCCCGTCGACTGTGGGGCGAGCAAGGTAGGGGATGTGAAGCAGGCCAGAGCCCGCTGAGCAGAGGGAACGAGCAGAATGGTAGCGGGTTAGGAGGTCGGAGAGGTAAGGGGGGAGCAAGACCATGGAGGGCTCTGAAAGTGAGGACCAGGATCTTGAACTGTATCCTCTGTGCGATGGGAAGCCAGTGGAGTTGGGCGAGGATGGAGGTGATAGGGTCACGGAGCCTGGTGCGGAAGAGGACACAGGCTGTTCTGCAGCCTGTGGAGGGAGGAGTTGGGGAGGCTGACAAGCAGGGAGTTCTTAGTCGAGCCTCGAAGTAATGAAGGCCTGTTGTTGAACATATTTTGAAATAAGAATCTCCAAATGCTGCAATTTTCTGCAATTAATCGATAAAAACAAAACAGAAACAAAAAAATCTGGTCACTCAATCCATGACTGTTTGTGGGTCACTACTGTGTACAATTGGCTGCCATGTTTCCCCAAAAAATATACATTCAATTCACTGTACAGTATATTCTGTGAAGCGCTTTGAGACGTCTAGAAGACGTGAAAAGTGCTATATCAAATGCAAGGATTATTATTATTTATTATTATGATCAAAGAATATTCTATATTCAGATACATAAAATCAATTCAAGAAAAATTGGTTGGGGTAAAATAAAAAAAATTACCTCCAATTCATTCAGCCGCTGAATTCGAGGTGTGAAATGCAGCTTGTCAACATCACAGGCAAATGGTGGCTGCCAATCCTGCAATTGAAGAGAAGAAGCATGGTCATTTTGATTTCAATGGTATAGCATAAATTCAGCAAAAATGTATAATTCTTTATCCCCGTTGAAATACTTCACAGTAGTCCTGTCTACATTTACAAGCACAACTCAGTAATTACTATAAATCGGTACTTTATGAAGAACCTTAGGGCACAAAGACAAAGATCTATATACAATTACAGGATAAGATAGTGTAGTTAGAGACCAAGGATAGAATTCCCCATAGCTAATTACTTTATTCAGCGAGTTGTTCACAAGATCAGAAAAAGTTTTGGCAAAGGTCCTTCAACTTATTCCAAAATACCGACCTTACTCGATTCACAAGAGATGAGAAAACATGGAATGCTCTGCCACAAAAAGTCGTAACGGCAGAGATGTTTAAGAAACAGAGAATTGAGAACAAGAGATATTAGGATGTATAGAGATAGGACAAGGCATTGTGATCGATAGCTATGCTAGAAATCTAATTGGTGGAATAGGTTTGATGGGCTGAATGCCTTCCTCATTTCCTAAATTAATAATTATAATCCTTGCATTTGATACAGCGCCTTATCAGGTCATTGAGACATCTCAAAGCACTTCACAGAATATATTGAAAGTGGATTGACTGTGTATTTTGTAGGCGAAACACGCAGCCAATGGCGCGCAGCAATGTCCCACAAACAGTCATGGAATGGATTTTCTTTGAAGTATTCAAGATTTGTTGAATACGTCCAGTGACCTGGCCTCCTACCACCCTTCATAGTAATTACTCCGGCTCTCAATTACACTTTATTGTCCTTCACTTAACCTGTAACATAGCAATTGCTGCACAAAGTCATGAGAACAGTCACTGCTAACCAACAACAACAAAATTACATCTGCATAGCACCTTTCACGTCGGGAGGACGCCCCAAGGTGCTGGACAAAGTTACAGACCCGAGCTGGGGGTTGGGGAGGGCAGGGGGGCAAGCAGGGAGATCGAAAGTACGGTCAAAGAGGAGGATCTTGAGGTGGGACTTGAAGGTGGCGAAGGAGGGGCGAGATGAAGCGGCTGCGGGATGGAGTTCCAGAGGGTGGAGGCAGAGTGGCAGAAGGCACGTCTGCCAATAGTGGGGCATCGTGCTTTCGATCTCCCTGCTTCGCCTCACTGCCCTCCCCCCTCCGCGACCCTCAGCTCAGGTCTGAAACTGTCTTGTCTAGCACCTTGGGAAGTCCTCGACATGAAAGGCGCTATATAAATGAATTTTGTGGTTGTTTTTGAAGTACACTTGAAGTTGCTTTGCCAGGATGTTGGATAAATCGAACAAAATGCCCGGCTGAATACGAACTTGTATTCTTGCCTGTTTTAAATATGCCAATTGGTTTGGATGAAAATCTGGACAAAATGATGCGCTGGTCAGCGCTGAATGTACTCACTGGGGCTTCTATGTGTGTCATGCCTTCACCTACGAGGGACATGTGGCTGGTAGGCGTCAAATTGCGATTGACAGCCATTCACAAGTGGCTGGAGTTGTGCTGTCAATTAGTGAGGGGTGCAGGAATGGGGAAGACAAGGGAGGGGATAGGAGGAGTCAAATCATAATTGATTGACAGCTGAGCTGCTTGTGAATGCGTGGAGCAGTTGCTGCAGGCTGTCAATCACTTCAGCACCACTGCTAACCGGTCTGCTTCCCGTCCAATGGGAAGGTAACGAACAGGAAAGTACTGTATTTTGCAGCCAAACAAAGGTAAATATATGTTACTGAATTCTATGAGTCTTAACTTTCACGGGTTAGTTAACATTGCTTCAAGTAAAACACCATTATGGCATATACGGCGCCACTGCAGCTCTTCCGCTGGGCGGGAATGGTATTTTGGTTAACTTCAGATACCTCTTAAGTCGGACAAAATATCTCTCCTGTTGTGTCCGGCTTAACCGGCTCCCACACTATATGCTATGATTTAATAAATTGGAACAGGCTCAATGGGTAAATGGCCTCATCCTGGTTCTATGCTTGTATTTAGAATGCTCATCAAACATTTTATTTGTAGGCTCAGACCAGAGTAAAGCTCAACTTCCTCGACCAGATAGCAAAATTCTGGGAACTACAGGGATCAACATTAAAAATTCCACATGTGGAAAGAAAGATTTTGGATTTGTTTTTACTCAATAAGGTAAGATTTTGTCAAATCAAGAATAACATTCTCATTAATGTTGAGTTCTGGATACTTCTAAACTTCCATGTTTAAATATTGTCTACCAGAACTAGAATAGAATATAATACTACCAGTCAGACACTACCGTTAATTGTTGCAGTGAAAAGTGTTCCATTTTAATTCAGATTTCAAAAAATCAATACAGTAAAGTCTTTAAGGGAGGGATAATGTTGAATGGGTTTAAATTTGCCTCATGAGAATTTCAAAAAAGCATTGAATGCATAAGAATTTCAGGATTTTGCTTGAACTGCTGATTGTGTTAATAATCAGAATGGATAATCTCCCACAGAAACTCATTCACACTAGAGACATAATCCATCTACATTTTCTCTGGGATTTTGAAGACAAACAATGTTTAGTTGAATCATTAGTTGAAGTTGTGCCCCACCACTGTCAAGCACTCTAGGACGCTGCCCTGTGTGAGGGCACTATATAAATTAAAGTTGTGGTTGTATTATTCTGGTAGAAGCTTCCAAGCATAGCTCTTTTTTTCAGGTCATTTAAAATTGTACTTCCAAGGTTAAAAGGTACTGTATAATGCAAACATTTCAGAAAAATGCAAAGAACCACATGTTCTCCACAAGGGTGGAGATTGCTATATCCACAATATTTGTTTTAATTGGAAGTACATTGACTGCAAAATGAATCGGGCAAGATATTTTGGTCACCCCTGTATATTCAGTAACAAAAGCTATTTGCATCAATGCAACACCACTTATATAGTGCCCTTCACGTGAGTAGCGTCTTTGAGCTCTTTAATATAATATAACCTCTTTCTTTCAAGTAGGGTAGCAGTGTGCTTTACAGAGATGGTGCCAAACACTGAACAGGAGGCAGTAGGCACGTTCGAAAAGTAGGATTTCAGGAGAGTTTTAAAGACAGATAGAATGTGGAATGTGCAACAGGGCCATGTCTGCTGAGAAATGTGGGTGAGCTAGTCTGAAGAAGGACACAACAAGGGAGAGCATGAAGAGTTAGGGGGCTGCGAGTGTCTTTAGCTTCGCTGAGATATCAGGCAGCAGTGGAGCCTGACTAGGGTGGGACTGATGGGCATATGCAATGAATGCCTTGTGTAGGACACCATCTTTCAAATAAACTGGAACTACTACAATCAGTAGCACACTGTTTTGGTGATTCTCCTTGTAATTTGCAGATCAGATGTAACGGTCTTCTCTGAAGTAATTTAAAACTTATGCTTTACATTCTTTCTTTTTTGTACATCAGATACTTATATTGTTTTGCAGCTTGTCGCAGAAGAAGGTGGGTTTGACACAGTGTGTAAGGAAAGACGATGGTCAAAAGTGGCACATAAGATGGGATATCTACCAGGAAAAGCATTGGGTTCCCTTCTTCGTTCACACTATGAACGTATCCTGTATCCTTATAATCTTTTCCAGTCTGGAGCCAGTCTTTTGGTGAGTATAGCATGTTTATTAAGTGGGTTGCTCTTATTTGGAGGAAAAGTTGGGAGCATATTTCAGTGTTCCCTCAGAAATAATTCCAATGTGGACTGGAAGGGATTTTCATTGGGCAGATTACCTGAGAGTTCAGGTTGCTCAATTTTAAACTCCCCAAAGTTTCTGTGTGACAAAACCAACTCAGATTTACTGGTTGAGATTCATCAGCTAGGAGCAGAGTTGTGAGATATTCCATCCAGGTGGGGACAGTGGGAATATATAATCATTGCTCATCTTAACCCAAGAAAAGTGGGTGATGTGGAAGGCCCACTCATCTTTCTGGTACTTAAATTCTCCCTTGGCCTCTATCTTGCTTGTTAGGTGATTTAAAAAAAAATGGGTGTGGGGTGTCATGGAAGAATCAATTCCAACCATGGTTGTGATACAAATAAGCGTTATTTAAAATCATCAGAAAAATCGTTATCTATATGTCGAAGGCACTGAACGCTTGGGAAATCGGTCCCCTAAGATTTTCTTCAGTTTCACGTCTTATCTATCCTGATAAAATTTTAGTTTTCAGCCATGCCGTTTCCCTTCCCTCTTTCAAGGTCAGTCTAAAAACCTTGCTCTTCGGCCATGTCTTTGGTTATCCTTCTTCCCCTGCCTGCTTGACCTCCATCCCATCTGAATCCAACTCCCAACTCACATGCAACATCCAGACTTTCCATTTTAATGGTCTCACTAATTTTTGTTTATACAGGATGACCAAAAATTAGAGATACCATTGCAATGTCTAACAAATCTTAAAGAAATTATATTTTTTTGATAGATAATAAGGTAGTTATCAAAACTTTTTGGTCACCCTTTAAATACAATTTATAGTTGTTGTCTACTCTCCCCTGGACCTTTCACTTCTCCCTCCTTGACAGTGAAACATGGATCCTTCCACTCCATAAGGATGCTTCTTCAGACTACTGAAAACCTTGCATTTTTGTTCGAAGCTGGTGCTTATGAACCTTGTGGTTCAACCGAGGGGCTGTAGGTGATAGGCTGATGCTTTGGTGACATTGTCTTACTGCTCCCACTTCATAACGTGCTTGGATTTCCATATTGTTCTTGCATTATATTACATCACGGTGGTCCAAACTTTTGGCTGCTGAGAGTTGGATGCACTATTTAAGAAACGACTATGGGCTTCATAAGCAATATTTTTGTGTTTCCCTTCCAGAAACGTAATGTTACATTTTTATGGGTTACAGAGGGAGTGGGTGGGCCGGATGAAATGGAGGGAGATGCGGGCTGCCAGTTGGACCACCCTGTATTACATGAACCATGCTGATATAAGGCCAGGTTATTGTAGATAATGCTTTTCTAGTCCTGCGGAACCATTATATTTAATTAATTAAGTTGCTGAAGCCTATAACTTTCATTCGAGTAAAAATCTCTGATTTTATTTTTTAGACTTGCGCTGTTTGTGTAGAGTTAATAATAATCCTTGCATTTGATATAGCGTTTTTTACGTCTTCTAGACGTCTCAAAGCGCTTCACAAAATAGACTGTAAAGTAAATTGACTGTATATTTGTGGGCAAAATGTGGCAGCCAATTGCGTACAACAGTGTCCCACAAACAGTCGTGGATTGAAATGACCAATTTTTTTTTGAGGGATTATTATTAGGCGTGTGAAGTAAGGAAACTTGCCCAAGGTTTCACTCTGCCGGGAATCGAACCGTCTCTCACTTGTGAGGCGAGTGCTCTAACCACTGAGCTACAGGACTCCAGTTTTGAGGCTTCTTTTACTTATTCACTTTTTTTTGTCAACTCATACACTCCATCTCCACCTCCTAGCAGCACTCAGATACCTCCTACCTCCTACTCCCAACTTTTTTCATTCTATTGTTTTGAGTTTGCTTTTTGCCTTCCTAATACATTTAAACCTTGGCTAGCTGGACAAGTTGGTGGTGGGGTGTGGGGGTAGATATCTGGCCGGTGAGCTGGAATTTCCTGCTAAGTATTACAATTCTGGTGCTGCCATCTACCAGCATTTTTTAAAAAATCCTAGTACTAGCATTTTGATTTGAATTCAAACAATCTGAGTCAAAGGTAATGCCCCTAGCCACTGGAATGCAAGCAAGGACAGTGAGACTGCTCAGCGTGGTGTTGGGCTGCTGGGAGGCTATGGAAAGTTTTAGTCTGCTGAAATTTTTAGAAACAATCCTTCCTATCTAAATCAGTTTAAAATCATCCTTTCTGTCTGTTCAGCTTTTCCTGATCTGGAATTTGTCCCAGCGTGGCAAGAACTTGAAATATAGTACATTTCAGCACAAACTCAAAGCTTTTGCATCTTGCTTCTTGGTGTTTCTTCCTAACCTATCCAGCTTGCATTTTAAAAATTGACTACAAATCCTTCTTGTGGGCCTAGATACAAGTAAAAAAAAAACTTATCCATATAGATTTATTTCTAGCAGGAAGTGCTTTTGCCAGCTAAATGTCGTATGTTTGCTGGTGAAGAGCCTAGAAAAAAGCCCTGATCTGTTAATGACGACCCCTCTGTGTGAGAGCACTTAATTTATATTTTCAAACCCTCTCACATTAAACACCTGACAGTTCCAAAAACATGTGTTTAGTGGCTGTTCCTGCTCTGAATAAGGTTTGTTTTTTCACCACTTTAAATGAATGAATATGCTTAGTGTTCATTTACTGATGCATCTGGCACTCCAGTTATCCATCTCAGCATAATGAAGAACTGAGAGGAAGTCATAAAAATTGGCCTTTAAAATTGTATTTGTTTAATTTTTTGGATTTAATAATAATAATAATAATAATCCTTGCATTTGATATAGCGCTTTTCACGTCGGGAGGACGTCCCAAAGCGCTTCACAGAACACACTGTAAAGTGAATTGACTGTATATTTGTGGGCGAACGCGGCAGCCAATTGCGCACAGCAATGTCCCACAAACAGTCGTAGATTGAAAATGACCAATTTATTATTGTTTTTGTTTTGGAGGGATTATTATTAGGCTCTGTGTGGAGTAAGGAAACTTGCCCAAGGTTTCGCCCTCTGCCTGGAATTGAACTCAGGTCTCTCGCTTGCAAAGCGAGAGAGACTACTTTGTATAGTTTTCACTTTAAGCATCCCTAACTCTTTTGCTGCTTTTTTTTGTGATCAATCCTTTGATATGCAATAGTGCTTGACTTGATCCCCTCTCTGAACACTTGGTTCATATAATTATGGTAGTGCCATATAATTATGGCAGTGTGGCATTTATGTTCAGCATGGTACATCCCCAAACTTGGGCACATTTTCCATCTTTGAGAACTTCTCCCTCTACCATTCTTCCCATCACTTTCAGGATATTCAAGGTATCTACCACGCTCCTAACCTGTCTGCTGCCTCTTTTGGAGGTTTTCCTATTTCTGCTTCATTCTTGGCAACAAGTTTGCTATTGTAGCATCTGGGATATAAGAACTGCAGAATTTTGAGATGGAATTGTTTTTGTTAAAATTGTGCAAAACTGAAGGCAAAAAAAGTTTGTTGCACTACTCTAGCGGAGTTTGTTTGTTAGAAATGATGTACAGTGGAAGCCGGTTAAGTCGAACATATGGGAGATAGATGGCAGTTTTGGATGGCTTAAGAGGCGTCTGAGGTTAGCTGAAATACCATTTTCGCTCAGCAGAAGAGCCTGACAAAGCCATATAAAAATACTGTATGTGATAATGTTGTTTCACCTGAAGCAATGCTAACTTACCAAACAGTGTTTTAACCTAGGAATTAGTTAAAGTCCTGTACTCACAGAATTCAATAAAATACTTTTAATTGGCTGCAAATTACCCTCCCACCAGAAAAGAAGCAGCATTTCTTCTCTCCTGATGCTGTTCCCATTGGGACCAATTAGTGTGGTGCTGACAATGGGTGTAGCCATTGCCACAGCTCTCATGACAGCTGAGTCAATCAATCACGATATTCCCTCCCTTATTCTTTCCTGTTCCTCCTTCCCACCCACCTCACTGATTGACAGCCTAACTCGAGCCACTTGTGAATCACTGAGGTCTGCTGTCAATCGATCTTAGATTCTGCCCATCTCCATTTCTTCCAATTCCGGAGCCCCTCCTGGGTCAATGGAGCCCCTCAGCGGGGACCAGTGTGACATTTTGTCTGGCTTGACAGGATTTTTATCCGAATCAAGAGGGATATTTAAAACTAGGAAGAATACAAATAAATCGGGGCCAGGCATTTTGTTTGATCTACCTGTGGTTAATCACCGAAAGCAGATTCCATTGTATTTATAAAAATGTCATTGCGTAAATGAATATAAAAAAACTACCTATAGTGTTGCAGAAGTGCAGTTAAAAACAATGAATTAATTTTCACAAGTTATTACTGATATTTGACTTTTTCTGTATTTGCGTTGGAAAAACTCTTGTGATGGGTTTCTCCTTGTTTAATTAGTCCTACCTGAATTCATGGTTTCTTTTGCACTCAATTTGAAAAAAAAGGAACAGAAAGTGATTAAACTCTGCTGAGTAGGATGAAATTCACTGATTGGAAAATATCCCTCTCTTGAGTATAATCACTTAATGGGGGATCCCATATCATTTGACCTTTTGACTCTTGCCCATTGCTCATTCCCTTTGCTCCACCCTTGGAGGATGATAAGTCAGCTAGCATGTCTTTGTTCTTTTCCATGCCCTCTTCCAAAATTACTTTGGTTTGCTCATTTTCTTCCCCCTCCTTTAAACCTTGAGAAACGTGTACCTGTGCTGTTGGTCAAAAATCTATAAATTTTCCTCCTCCCCTTCCCCTCTCTTGTTGTGAAGTATTTAAATGCTATTTTACAAGAAAGAGACTCAAGTTTGCTTCAGGCAATGCATGTTGCTGTAATACTAATTGTTGTAGTAATTTATGCATGAACATTAATATTGTACTTTTTATTTTGTGTATTCAGAAGCCAGGACTGGTCAATGACGAAAAAGATCAAGAGTACAAGCCACATGATCTCGCTCAGCGCCAGTCCGTTCAACCCTCAGAAATTAGTACACAAACACGTCGGGCAAAACGGATGAGATCAGAGGTGAATACAGTTTCATGGATAATCATTTTCTGCAGTAGAAAGACAATATTACGTTGCAACTAGTTTTATCTGCAGGTATTAACTGTGCAATTGGGTAAAAATGCTACTGTGCAATTCATTAAAAATGCTATAGACATGTAATCAGTTTTATTTATATATATATTTAAATATATATACTGTGGAGAGCTGACTATTCAAATTAATTGGGAATGGCCAAATTGCAGATAAGTAAACATGAAAATAATTGGACTTCAAGCAAAATACAAATTGGCTATGGCGCTAATTTAAAAAAATGTTTCATAAGTAGTTGTATTGTTGCTATTAGTACTGCAGTGTCTGCCCCTTTCTCTCACTCTCCTGGTCTTTCACTCACTCACTGACTTTCTCTCATTTTCTCTCTGTCTGCATCCCTACCTGTTCAAAAGTAAATAATGTCTTGAGTTACAGAAAAAAAAAATCCAATTGCATCCAGAAGATGTTAGAAATGCAATCCCTCCATATGAGGAAATTGTATTCCTGGCAATGGGAAAATCACATTCTTAGCAACCGTGCAAACAGTTTCACAACCAGAGATAAATATTAAGTCTAAATCCAATATGTGCTGATTCACAATCCAAGAATTGAGCTGCGTACACAACGATCATTGATATAAAAATTAGTGGTGGTGGTGTTTTGTAGCATTTATGTTTATGGAATTGAAATGGATATCATAATTTCTCTAGAGCTTAACTACACTTCAATTCACAGGTGGGATGTGTAAAGACCGAGCCCAGTGAGATCACTGAGGTCCACATTCATGATCTGCGCCCTAAAACAAGACTTGGATCAATGAAACGGGAAAGTGGTATGAGTTAATTGCATATCAGTCAGTATTGGTATGCTTATTGTACAAAATACTATCAAATCAGAGTTTACAATCCAGTGTCCTGTTTCTTGTTTCAAGATTATCAATCAATCTACAGAGACTGGATTTTTATGGATCGGCGAGTATATGTTAGTTTACCCACTGTATTTTAAAGAAAAAAGAAAAAATTAGAATATTATTCAGTCAGTGAAAACGAAAATGTCCCCTGCTCCCTCTCTTAGGGTGCTGCTGACAGCTCGCTTTCTCAATCCCATTTATTTTTGCATATCTTTCTGAGATGATTACTTTCAAAACTGAAGAGCATGTCTAATCATCGCTTATTCACTTAACACTGGGAATCATCTTTGTTGCACTCCTCTGTACTTCCTGTAAGGCTGGCCCATGCTGGAAGTGTACCATACTTTGGGATTCGTGTGTCCATAGGCTTCCCTCCATTTTAAGCTAAGTCACTTTCTAGCTTCACACTGTAATAGTTTTTTTCATAGATTCATAGAATGTTACGGCACAGAAGGAGACCATTCGGCCCATTGAGTCTGTGCGGCTCTTTGACAGAGCGTCACTTTCACTAACCCCAATCACCAGCTTTCTCTGCATAACCCTGCAAACCCGTCTTCCCCAGATACCTGTCCAGTTCTCTATTAAAAGCTGTTATCGAATCGGACTTCACTGCCCTTTCGGGCGGATCATTCCAAATTCCAACAACTCGCTGAGTGAAAACATTTCTTCTAACCTCCCCTCTGCTTCTTTTGGTAGATATCTTCAGACTGTGACCACAAGTCACAGACACACCTACCAGCGGAAACAGCTTTTCCCTATCTCGCCTGTCGAAACCTTTCATGATCTTGAAGACCTCTATCAGGTCCCCGTGTAACCTTCTCTGCTGTAATGGGAAAAGTCCTAACTTCTCCACTGTCCTCATAGCTAAGGTTCCCCATTCCTGCTATCATTCTCGTGAATCTCCTCTGCACCCTTTCCAGTGCCTTAATGTCCTTCCTGCAGTAAGGTGCCCAGAACTGGACGCAGTACTCCAGCTGAGGCCTAACCAGTGTTTTGTATAGATTAACCATAACCCCTACTCTTATACTCTATGCCCCTACTAATAAAGCTCAGTACACCAAATGCCCTTTTTACTGCCCTTTCTACCTGCCCCGCTACCTTTAATGATTCGCTTACTTGAACACCCAGATCTCTCTGTACGTTCACCCCCTTAAGATTGAGCTCCCAAGTCTATATTGCCTCCTATCATTTTTCCTCCCTAAGTGTATCACCTCACACTTATGTACATTGAAATCCATCTGCCACATGTCAGCCCATTCCACCATTCTGTGTATGTCTGCCTGCAGTTGGTTACAGTCCTCCTCACTATTTACTACCCTACCTAACGTTGTATCAGTTATTCGGATAATGTTCATTTTAGTGTATTCGGGTACAAATTACAGTCCTAATTTGAAATACTGAATTTAAATCAAACTTTTTAAAACCTACTTGACACTTATTGTTTCACTATTCTGCTTCTTCTGCTTCCGTCATCCACCTCAGTGGGACCGCACTCGCCTGGTTCAAGTCCTACCTCGTGAACCGCCAGCAGTACATCTGCACAATTGGCTTCTCCTCCCACTCTCACCCAGTTACCTAAGGGATTCCCCAAGGATCCATCCTTTTTCCCCTCCTTTCTGATCTAAATGCTCCCTCTTGGGGATATCATCCACAGACATGGGGTACACTTCCATATTTATGCGGACGACACCCAACTCTATTTTTCCACCTCACTTTGCGACCCCCCCCACCCCCAGTCCCCTAATGTTCTGTCAGCCTGCCTGTTAGACCTCAGGAGCTGGATGAGTGCAAATTTCCTGCAGCTGAACGTTGACAAGACGAAAGCCATACTCTTTGGCTCTCGTCAACGTCTAAAATCACATGGTTCTCACTTCCTCCACCTACCCAACCTCCCCCTAAAACTCTCCGAACCCATACGCAACCTGGGCGTCAGGTTCGATCCCCAATTATCCTTCCTCCCCCACATCCGGTTCCTCACCAGCACTGCTTTCTTCCACCTCCGACGCATCGCCCGTCTCCGCCAATACCTCACTCAAAAGCCGCCGAAACCCTGCATGCCTTTGTTACCTATCGGCTGGACTATTCAAATACCCTCCTCGCCGGTCTCCCCTCCACTACCATCCATAAAATCCAGACCATACAAACTCTGCCGTCCGCATTCTTACCCGCACCAAACTCTGTTCCCCGATTACCCCAGTCCTTGCCAGACTGCACCGGCTGTCTGTCCCAGAGTGTCTTCAAATCCCCCACTCCTCTGAAACCCCCTACCTCTCTGACCTCCTCTCTAAACAGTGCCCGTTGCCTTCATTCCACCATGTCTGGCCTCCTCCTCGTCCCCCGAGTCCTCCGCTTCACCCTCGGCGGCCGTGCCTTCAGCCGCTATGCCCTGAGACTCTGGAACTCCCTTCCTCACTCCCTTCGCGTCCCCTTCTCTCTTCCTATTTTCAGGTCTCAGCTGGAGACCTTTCTTTTCGACTGAACATTTGGTCACCATCATCCCCCTCCCCCTGGCTCGGTCCCGGGATCCGTTATTGTGAAGCTCTGAGACGCCGTCCGGCGTGGAGGGCACTATATAAATCCAAATTGTTGTTCTTTCAAAACTGTTTTCTACTATTTGTCCCACTCCCAACTTCTGTCTTCATTCTTCCTGCTCTCCCATTGTCCATTTTAGAAAATTGGAGAAAATTTTCATTGGCTGGATAGGCCAGTTTTACAATCAATAAAAAAGTAAATGTTTGATATAAGCAAGTTAATCACAACTGAAATGAGAAATGAACTGCAACAATGTGTTTTTGCGCATGCAAATATTGTATACTTGCATATACCATCACTGGCTCTACAGAGAATTATTCTCATGTCAGTTATTTCCAGTTTTTATTTCAACCAGACTTAATTTTTTTTAAAAAAGTTGATTACTTTTGTCTCAAAGGTCTTCTATTTTTAGTTTGATCTATTTATTTTTAGACTACAATAATCCTTGTATTTCATATAGCACCTTTCACTTTCTGAGGAAGTCTCAAAGCACTTCACAGGATAAATTGCAAAGTTTAATAACTGTATATGCTGTTGGCGAAGTCAGTCAACCCTGCACACAGCAATATCTTACAAGCAGTGATCAATTTTATTTGGGGAGTTTTGGACCAGGAGATGGGAGAAACTCTTCTTTTTGAATAATGACATGAGATCTTTAACATCAACCTGGACAGGGAGATGTTTAATGTCTTACTGTCTTATCTGAAGTTCGACACCTCTAACCATGCAGCATTGCACTGGAGTGCTAGCCTAGACTATGAGTTCAAAGTTCCAATGGGGTGTTTAAACCACAACCTCTGACTTGGAGGCGAGAGTGCTATCACCTTTTATATCAATTGCACTCTGAGGTTAGTAGTAGCTTTATTCTGAAATATTAATCTTGTACCACTAAAACTTATCACTCCATCTCCCCTTTGCACATCATTGACTTTTATTGGGGCTTTAAGATTAGTTAATTTGTATCTAAAACACATTCCATACCTTCTTTAACGATAGTGTCCTGCTGCGGGGGGCTGCAGGAGCTCACCACCTCCTGCCTCTCAAGGCCCAGGATCGCACACAGACACAGCGACCCAGAGAGAGAGAGAGACATACACACAGACACACTCACAGACACAGAAAAAGACACTCACACAGAGGCAAACATTCTCAGAGAGAGAGAGACACATACTCGGGCAGAAAGAGATATACACACAGACAGAGAAGAGGGAGTCACACCGAGACACTTACGTATACAAAGTTACATTTGTATAGTGCCTTTCATGGCCGGCGGATGTCCCAAGCCTCTGGGCAGTCAGGGATTTGGACCCGAACTGGGGATTGAGATTGGGGAGAGTGGTCTGAAGGCTCGGTCGAAGAGTAGGGTTTTTGAGATGCAACTTGAAGGAGGCAAGGGAGGGAGTGAAGCGAAGGGAATGTGGAATGCAGATGCACATCCAGTGTCAGAAACATAATTTTTAGCAAGTTTATAGTCGAGGACGCTGTTTATAGGGGATTCCGTGGAAAACAACAAGAAGATTGCATTGACAGTGACAGCATTTCAGATGCGAGCTGGGGTGGGGGAGAAGGGAGGGGAAGGGAGGTGGCATAATCGAAGAGGAGGGTCTTGAGGCAGGACTTGAAGGAGGCTAAGGAGGGAGTGAGGTGGAGTGATTGGGGGATGAAATTCCAGGTTGGGGGCAGAGTGGCTGAAGGCTCTCCCACCAATGGTGGGTCGGGGGACGTGGAGCAGCCGGAACCGCTGAGCCGAGGGAATGGGCGGGTTGACGGGGTTAGGAAGTGGCAGAGGTAGGGAGGCCATGGAGGGCTTTGTATGTGAGGACCAGGATCTTGAACTGGATCCTCTGAAGGATAGGGAGCCAATGGAATCGGGCGAGAATGGGGGAGATGGGATCACAGAGTTTGGTTCAGGAGAGGACACGGGCTGCAGAGTTCTGGATTATCTGCAGCTGTGGAGGGAGGAGTTGGGAAGGCCGACACGCAGGGCGTTTGCATAGTCGAGCCTGGAGGTGATGAAGGCATGAACAAGAGTTTCAGTGGCCTGAGGGGTGAGGTAGTGGCGGAGTCGGACAATGTTACGCAGGTGAGGGGAGGCAGAGCGGGTCATGGCTTGGATGTGGGGAAGAAAAGACAGTTGAGGGTCGAACAAGACACCCGGGTTCCTGACTGACTGGTGAGTTGTAGTGTACACCATGGAGGGTGATGCTGCCGGAGCCTGAGGTGCTGAGGCGCTGCCGTGAGCCAATCAGGAGGGCCTCAGACGTATTCACATTCAACTGTAGGAAGTTTGCCCTCATCCAGGACTTGATGTCCGACAGACAGTCTGTCAGGACAGCAGTGGCCCTGGAGTTGAGGGTGGGGGCAGAGAGATAGTTATAATAATAATAATAATAATCTTGCATTTGATATAGCGCTTTTCACGTCGGGAGGACGTCCCAAAGTGCTTCACAGAACACACTGTAAAGTGAATTGACTGTATATTTGTGGGCGAACGCGGCAGCCAATTGCGCACAGCAATGTCCCACAAACAGTCGTAGATTGAAAATGAACAATTTATTATTGTTTTTTTTTTTTGGAGGGATTATTATTAGGCTCTGTGTGGAGTAAGGAAACTTGCCCAAGGTTTCGCCCTGCCTGGAATTGAACTCAGGTCTCTCACTTGCAAAGCGAGTGCGGGTGTCATCGCGTACATGTGGAAGTTGACCCCATGTCTGTGGATGATGTCCCCGAGGGGGAGCATGTAGATATTAAAGAGGAGAAATGGACAGAGCCCTGGGGGGCGCCACACGTGACAGTGCGGGGGCTGGAGGAGAAACCGTCAGAGGCAACAAAGTGGAGACGGTGAGAGAGATAGGATTCAATCCAGGCAAGGGCAGGTCAGTGAAGATTAAGTAAGGAGGAGAGGCGGTGTATGAGGATGGAGTGGTCGACAGTGTTGAAGGTGGCAGAGAGATCGAGAAGGACAAGGAGGCAGAGGGAACCCTGATCACAGATGTTCAGAACGTCATTAGTGACTTTGACCAGGGCTGTTTCTGTGCGATAGGCAGCACGGAAGCCGGATTGGAGGGGTTCAAAGATGGAATGGCGAGAAAGAAAGGAGCGACGACTCGTTCCAGGACCTTGGAGAGGAATGGGAGGTTAGAGATGGGGCGGTGGCTGTAGAGGAGTGATGGATCCAGGGAAGGTATTTTCAGGATGGGGGTGATGACGGCTGTTTTTAGGGAGGTGGGAACTGAACCGGTGGACAAGGAGAGGTTGATGATGTCAGACAGGAGAGGGGCCAGAAGGTGGAACTGGGAGATGAGGAGAGAAGTGGGGATGGGATCGAGGGAAAGATGGTAGGTTTGAGTTTGCGGACAGTCGTGTTGAGGTAGGAAGGAGAGATAGGGTCGAAAGAGTATGGGGTGGGTATGTGGGGGGTGGGTCATGAGGGAGAGGTGATGTGGGCATGGCTGTGGATGGGGCAGAGGTGACTGAATGTATCCCCTCTGTATAGTGTATAGTGCTCTGGTCAGACCGCACCTACAGTACTGGGTACAGTTCTGGTCACTGTGGCTAACCGGGCTGGCTGCTCAGGGCCCAGAGCCACATGAGAGCAATGAAGATAATTCTCGGTGTTATGAGGATAGGAATGAGCTATGAACAATTATTAAACAAGGTTGGGGTTCTTCAATCTTGAAAGCATCTCAGAGGGGACCTTTTATACATAACGATATACAAGATTTTAGCTGAGATTGAGAACTGTACGTTCGGATGCACAAGATGAACAACGTGACCCAGGTTTAGAATTGCAAAGGATATATATCAGGACAGACAAATATTTCTTTACCTAGAGGGCAGTAAATGACTGAAACGGTTTACAAAGATAGTTCAGGCCAGGAGACTAAACTCATTTAAAAAAATGACTAATGGAAAGATGGTAGGGTGGTTACTCTGGAAGGATGAGATCCAGTGGGCTGAAGAGCTTTCATCTGAACTGATTTATGACTGATAAATCATACCAGGTGAAGAGAGCTGGTGAAATTACGTGAAGTAGTAAATTTAAGGATCCTTATTTATGAATTGAGACTGGGATGGTAACTTCTGGATTGGATTGACCCATAGTACAAAGAGGATTTGTGTAGTTGAGAATTGAACAGGATTACTTGAGAAATCATCTAGGTGGTCCAAACAATCAGCTGAAGACTTGAAAGGCATTCAAGCAGTTGAATGCAGTGTTCCAGATTTAAAAATGTGAATACTGCATTAGTAAAATGGCTTCTTACCCACTACACATGCACAACGAATCCACACTAGAAGTGGGTCACATTTCCAGTAACCACAAGTCCATGGGAGACTGAAGTGTAAACAAATTGAACTCTTGTTTGGTGCTTAGTAATGGAGTCTATCTGGATATCCTTTTATGTTGTTTAGAATTTTACACAGAGGACTTGTGAGTTCTGTTTTCTTGCACATCTATATTGCAGAAACATATATAATATTAGAGAATCTTCCAGGTTCAATGTTACTACAGTAGTCTACAAATAGTCACTACACATCATGTAAAGCGCTTTGAGACCTTCATTGTGGTAAAGTACTATATCAAATGCAAGGATTTATTACTATTATGCACCTTTGCTTCCATCTACTAGTTTAGTATAGTCTTTATTTGATATTTTTAAGATTATTTCAGTCAGCAAAATGGAATGATTAAAATGGATTAAATTTTAAAGATTTTATGGCTGTCACATAATGTGTCCATCCTTTTAATATATTTATATACAAATAATGTACTATTATAGATGGCGTGTACTGGTTCAAGACAGTTTCTGTTCCTTTTTTAAAATTAAACTGTTATAATTATTAGTGCAACTGAAGTGATTGTTTTTAAAACCCCCAAACAATCCTGATTTTTATAATTGTTTTAATCGGCACAGAGGTGAGAATTCTTAACACATCTCATACAAGTTACTGTTAGGAAAGTATTGTAAATAATCCACTTCCATAATCCCTCAGTAACTGAGCATTGTACTTTTGTTGAAGACATTTTTTAAAAGAAATTCTTAATGATGTTATGGATAATACTTGAACAATAATTGGGTATTGACCAGGAAACTTGGTGGTGTATGGATTTCTCTAACTGCTGACAATGATGTGCAGCTGTGTTCAATCTTGTCCGAGATTATCCACTCGTGGTAGATCTGGTTATTGAGAGCTGGATTGAATCTAGCCCAGATTAATAGCTTTAAAGTCTTAACCTACTTTGTAGGAGTGGGCTTTCAAGTGAAATTGTTGTGGTGTAGTTGATGCTCTTCAAATTGGGACTTTGCATCTAAGTAGCGCTGTACTTCAGATAAGCATGCTTAATCTGGATAATCGGTGTCAGTACCCATGTTAGTCTTTTCTGTGAGTGCTGAATTTTTTTTAAGGAAATGCAGAAAAGTCCAATATATCTGGAGTAAAGAAAGAGGGAAATGAAAACCGGATGACTGATCCTGAGCGAACCAGAACCCTCCGAAACTACAGGAGCACTACAGCCACAAATGTAGTAAGTAGACCAGATAATAAATGGAGAAAAGAAAATGAGGGTTGTATTTACTCTTCATTCTGCATTCTCCAATCACCTTTGGAGTTGAATGAGATCAGAAAATGTACTAGGGAAGAGTAGGTGATGCCACTTCACATTTTAGACTTGATGCTAACTCGTGACTACTCCAGTTCTATGGAGTAAGCTTGCACTTTTTTTCTCCATATAAAGGCAATTTGCCCATGTCCCGTTTGATGAAGCCCATTTGAATCTTGAAGACTTGTTTAGTAAATATTTGTTTTATATAATAGCATAAAAATAAAGGAAAACTTGTTAATGCAAAATGTATTTGTTTTAAGCTTTACTGTTTTTTACACATTTTAGTGCAATTCATTTGAAAGTGAGGATTCGACAAAAAGAATGTGACACTAACTGTAGATATGGATTTCTCTCCCTAGTGGTATGGCCTCCAAATTAGTCTTTTCTATTAGTTCTCTTTAAAACCTGGAGGTTATTCAGCCTTTGTCACCTCCAGACAACATGTCCAACACCCTGTTTTTCCATCTTTACTCTCCACGAGCTCCAGATCAACCAGAACTCTGTAGTCCACATTCTCTCCTTCGTAAGGCTCTGCGAGCCCATCACCCAACTTTGCCAGGTTTCAGTGGCTCCCTATTCCTACAGTTTGACTTTGTTCTTACCTTCAAATGTCTCCTTGGCCTTAGTCTCCCTTTCCCTTTCAATCACTTCCTGTTCCCACACACTGGAACTCTCCTAAAACCCCTCTCCCTCACTCTTTTGGGTTTCAAAGCCCGCCTCTGCAAAGCATTTTGAGACATTACGAGAATAGTGCCATGGTAATTATGGCATGTGATAAGATCAAGACAAACAATTGCCTACGGTTGTTGAATAGTTGCCAATTTTAACTATTGTGCCAATTTGCAATCCTCAAAAATTGAATCTTTTTTGATTGTTTTGTTGACCATTCTCCTCAGAGAGAGCTGATGTAAGTCTTTACTGTTCCTTTTCTCCATAGGTTGATCTGTATGTTTGCCTAGTGTGTGGACAAGGTAATGAAGAGGATCGACTCCTGTTGTGTGATGGCTGTGATGACAGTTATCATACCTTTTGTCTTCTTCCACCACTGAATGATGTCCCTAAAGGTGATTGGAGGTGCCCAAAGTGTCTGGCTCAGGTTAGTAACAAGAATTCTAGTTTATCTCTAGGATTATGCAACCATGTCTTGCCTACAACTACTCCATGGCCTTTTGAACAGTAGACCATAGAATATGCAGGACAAGAAAACACCATTGCAATCTGTCTGGCTGGTTTTAAAGTAAAACAAATAATTCTGTATTTTTTTTTCAAACCCTCAATTTATTCGCCAAACAAATTTCCTTTTCCAGTTGCTGACAATTTGGTTCCACAACCTCCCTGCGTAGTCTATTCCACACACTCGCCACTTTGTAAAGCAATAACAGTTAATCTGAACTCTTCATTTTCCCTATTTTGAGCTCAAGTCCATGTTATTAGGGTTCATTTGATCTGCCTTTTGGGATCTTGAATACTTCAATAAGATCTCCCCAGAGCATTCTGCAGCTGCTCCAACCTAACATATTTTTGTTTTTAGTTTCTTGTTGAAGTTATGTATTTCTCATCTATAATTTCACAAAATGCATTAGGTTGCTAATGAAACAAGTAAATGCATGAAAGACTCTTAAGAAAAGCTGAAATGACAATGATTTGTAGAACCATAAAAGGCATTGCATCCTATTATTAAGGCTCCTATTGTAACTTGAGTTCTCATTTAATTTTGGAAAGATGAATATTGCAGAAAAACTTGTGAAACAATGCTTCACAATATATTTCGCTTGAAGTTTAGATAGTAATTACTATGCAAAGAATAGGATAGAAGCAGGTATCTGAGCAGGATGTCTATATTGCGAAATGTATTAATACTGAAGTACATGACATCAATCTTAAACATTTTTTTCATTCTAGGAGTGTAGCAAGCCTCAAGAAGCTTTTGGTTTTGAACAAGCACCAAGGGACTACACACTGCGTGCATTTGGTGAAATGGCAGATGCCTTTAAATCTGATTACTTCAACATGCCAGTTCATGTAAGTGTGTGCGTGCGCGAGTATGTGCGTGCAGGCTCTGAGGGGAGTCCTGTAGCTCAGTGGTTAGACGCCTCGCAAGGGAGAGGACCTGGGTTCGATTCCCGGGCAGGGCAAACCGTTGGACAAGCTCCCTTACCCCACACACTCACTCACACACACTCTCTAACACAGGCATCACACACATAAAGACTGATTACCAGCAGTCAGTAGGAACCCACTTGTTAGTCGATTGGTGGATCACTTTTCCGGAGGTAATAATCCCTTGAAAAAAATAATAATGTGACCGCTCAATCCAATCCATGACTGTTTGTGGGACGTCGCTATACTCAATTGGCTGCCGTGTTTCGCTCGCAAAACATAGTCACTACACTTTACAGTGGATTCTGTGAAGCGCTTTGTGAGACATCTTGAGGACTTGATAAGGTGCTGTATCAAATGCAAGGATTATTATGTATGTAGGCATGAGCCATCACAAGGTTTAGAAAGAACATTTACAGAAATTTGAAATCCAAAGCTTACTACAAAAATTCTATTTGTTTATAGCAGAAATTATTAGAAAAATGTATGATAGTCTGTATGGTGCAGTGGATCGAGCTACCACTTGCTGATGAATCCTGGTCTTGCTGAGTTTGCTAAATTGGTCTTCCCAGGGTTAGGGATGTGAAAAGCATCCAGGATTCTTATTCCTGATCCCCCTCCTGATAATGTTCAACCACAAGCAGAGAGATTCAGGCTTTCCTGTGATACCCTCCACAGCCTGAATCAGCTGAGTGGTGGGCTGGGAAGGATACTGGAGGGCAACCAATGCCTGTGGACCCAAATCTCAATATGAGGAGGCTATGGACCAGAAGCAGAGGTGCTTGCAAATAGGACAAAAAATAGAAGAAGAAATTACACACTTGTTTTAAAAAAAGAGATTTGTACAGAGGATTCCAACAATGCCCAAAATTGGCTAATGAATTGCTAAACGCTCAAAATGCAAAATACTGCAGATGCTGGAAATCTGAAAACGAAAACAGAAGTCGCTGGGAACACTCAGCAGGTCAGGCAGCATTTATGGAGAAAGGAAAGTGAGTCAACGTTTCAGATCCACAACCCTTCGAGCCTTAACGACCCGTTCTGACGAAGGGTTGGGACCTGAAACGTTGACTCACTTTCGTTTCTCCATAGATGCTTCCTGACCTGCTGAGTGTTCCCAGTGACTTCTGTTTTTGTTTTACTATATGCTTAAGGCAGATTGCATCAGTTTAACATTTGCAATTAAGTGACAAGAGCAAAAATGGGAACAGCTCTATCTAAAACAAAAGCAACTTGCACTTATATAGCGCCCTCCACGCAGGGTAACATCTCAGAGCACTTGATCTATGACTTAAGGCTAAAGTACATGCTGAGACATCATGGAAAGACCTTCACTCTATTTCCATAATTTTATTGTGGAAAAATGTGAAGTCAGGCACTGTCCTCCTGGATTGAAAAAAGTAACTAATTTTAATTGATTGCTAGCTTGGTTTATTCATGCTGGGATAATAGCCTAGGAATTGTGGCCTAGATATGCAAGTCTGTTAATGTCACCATTGTCTCTGAGCGATGTACCTCTGGTATAATCCTTGATGATTCTTTAAATTGGATGTTAAATAGAAGAATCAACGAATGTTTGATTGTGGAGTTCTGTAGCGTATTAGTTCGGGGACTCGTTTCGCAAGCAACGGGAACTGAATTCGATTCGGGGGCAGGGCGAAACATTAGACAAGTTTCCTTACTCTGCATGCCTCTGTTAGCTAGCAGTAGGTAGGAACCCGGTTGGTAGTCGATTGGCGGATCACTTTCTGAGGGTAATAATCTCTTCAAAAATTAAACGTAAAAAAATAAATAATAAAAATATCAATCCATTGTTTGTGGGACACTGCTGCGCGCAGTTGGCTGCTGTATTTTGCCCACTTTACAGTATATTCTGTGAAGCGCTTTGAGGCGTCTCGAATACCAGATAAAGCGCTATATCAAATGCAAAGATTATTATATAATGTTACTGTATGGCTCATCAAGTGTGTGCTGATGCTCCTCCATATGAGTCACCTAATCAGATCCTACCTTCTTTGCTTCCCAATCCTTATAATCTTTTGAAGTGCATCTAATTCCCTTTAAAAATTTATGAACTCTGTTTCATTACAATTTGTAGCAATGAATTGAATACTCTAACCAGCCTGTGACGATTTTTTCATGAAGCAACGAAAAAGAAATGTTTCATTACTTTCGGCTTGTTTGAGTGTGTCCTAATGGAGAATTCAAGAAGTTTGTTTTGGCTCAAGCACTCTGAGATGCTATTCTGTGTGGAGGGCGCTATATAAGTGCAAGTTGTTGTTTTCAAGTTGCACATTTTCCTCTTTCTTTTCTCCCCACAAACGGAATGCACTCACAGATGGTTCCAACAGAACTGGTGGAAAAGGAGTTCTGGCGCTTGGTTAGCACCATTGAAGAGGATGTTACAGTAGAATATGGAGCTGATATAGCTTCTAAAGAATTTGGTAGTGGATTCCCCATTAAAAATGGCAAACTGAAATTGAGACCTGATGAACAGGTAAGCCTTTTTTTCAAGCTCATTATACAATGTAAAATGTAGTAGAAATGTATTCAATCTGTAATTGGTTTTGTATCTACTTCATCCTCTTACTGTTTTTTAACAATACTATTCAGTTTATGGAGGATGCTATAGTTTTGAACATTTGAAATATTGCTTTATTTCTGAGGTGTGCAGGGACCTTTTTCCTTTTTATTTGCAGATGTATTTTGATTCAGGATGGAATTTAAACAACATGCCTGTGTTGGAGCCTTCCGTCCTGACTCACGTTAGTGCAGATATCTGTGGGATGAAATTACCATGGCTCTATGTAGGAATGTGCTTCTCCTCCTTCTGTTGGCACATTGAGGACCACTGGAGTTACTCAATCAACTATCTGCACTGGTGAGAAATCATCAGATTGTCCTACTTGTTAAATTAAACATTTGTTTTCTACAGAAAAATATCTGTACTTAGTCTAGAGTTTTACCAGCGCGAGTTGAAACCTGCTGTATAATCTGGGACATGTAGTTAATGAGGGGAAGAACACAAACATAGAAGTTATAGATGAAGATTGATTTTAGCTTCAAAGGTGTAACTTTACGCAAGTTCACAGACGACGTTACCCCCCCCTCTCTCGTTCTCTTGCTCCCTCTGTGACCAGGGCTCCCTCTGTGTCGTCATCCTGGAGTCCTGTAGCTCAGTAGCTAGAACACTTTCCAGCGAGAAACCTGGGCTCGATTCCTGACAGGGCAAAACCTTGGGCAAGTTTCCTTACTCCACCCGCCTGATAGTAATCCCTCAAAAAAAACAATGATAAATTGGCACTTTATGATAATAATAATAATAATCCTTGCATTTGATATTGCGCTTTTTCACGTCGGGAGGACGTCCCAAAGCGCTTCACAGAACACACTGTAAAGTGAATCGAACTGTATATTTGTGGGCGAACGCGGCAGCCAATTGCGCACAGCAATGTCCCACAAACAGTCGTAGATTGAAAATGACCCATTTATTATTGTTTTTGGTTTTGGAGGGATTATTATTAGGCTCTGTGTGGAGTAAGGAAACTTGCCCAAGGTTTCGCCCTCTGCCTGGAATTGAACTCAGGTCTCTCGCTTGCAAAGCGAGTGCTCTAACCACTGAGCTACAGGACTCCACAGACTCAAACTTTAATCCACGACTGTTTGTGGGACACTGCTGCCGTATTTTGCCCACAAATATACAGTCAATTCACTTCACACTATATTCTGTGAAGTACTTGAGACATCTAGAAGACGTGAAAAGCGCCATATCAAATGCAAGAATTATTATTATCTTCCTTGACCTCTCTGGCGTGTTCGACACAGTCGACAGCACCATCCTCATCCACCTTAGTGGGACCGCACTATCCTAGTTTGCATTCTATCTAACAAATCGCCTTCACATTATCTCCTCAAACGATTTCCTTTCCAGTCACCTGTGGTCTACCCCAGGGCTTCATCCTTGGCCCCCTCCGCTTCCTCATCTTTATGCTCCCTCTTGGCGAAGTCATCCGCAGACATGAGGTAAACTTCCACAAGTATGTCTGACGTACAAATCTACTTCTCCAGCTGTGTCTCCAGACCTACCAATGTTTGGTGGACTTCAGGGCCTGGATGAGTGAAAACTTTCTACAGCTAAATGTTGACCTGGCAGAAGCCGTATTCATTGGCTCCCATTATTGTCTTCTATCCTGTGGCTCTGATCTCCTCAACCTCCCTGGACTATCCCTCAGACTTACTGAACCAGTGCGCAACCTAGGCGTCAGATTCGATCCCCCTCAGGTCTTCTTCCTTCCCCACATATGGACCCTGACCAGGACCGCCTTCCAAACTCCCTCCAGCACACCAGTTCTAGCCAGACTCCACTAGCTCCCTATCGCCAAATGGATCGATTTCAAGATCCTCACATTTGCTTTCAAATCCCTTCAAGTCCTGGCACGTCCCTACCTCTCCGACCTGCTTACCTCCCAACCTGCTGCCTCCCCTCAACTGGCTCTGGCCTTCTGCATGTCTCTTGTGCTCTCCGTTCCACCATTGGTGGCCGCACTTTCGTGCACTATGCCCTGAAACTCAGGAACACTTCCTCTATCCCTCCTCTTGCCCCTTCCTTCCCTATCTTCAGGTTGCATGATTATCCTTATTCGACCGTGCCTACGGTCACAGACTCCTCCCCCCGGCTCGGCATTATGCTCTGCCACTGTCAAGCATTCTGGGACACTACCCTGTGTGAGGGGCAATATATAAATGCAAGTTATTGTTTACAAAGACCAGGTGGAACCACTACTCTTATAGAGAGAGGTGTGTGCTCAATGAGGATGGTGGAAATGCATTCAGACATTTAATGCTGAACTGTGCCCTTCACTGCACAGTTCCTATTACCGGCTGGGGCTCAAACGTCAGAAAAATTAGTTAGGAATTCAATATCCTATGAATCTGATGCTTGCTGTGAGTAGTAAATTAAAACTCCTTGTCTTGTACCATTTATTTACCTAATTCACTGATCTTAACTTTTTTTCAAAACTTTAGGGGGGAACCCAAGACATGGTATGGAGCACCAGCGTATGTGGCAGAGCAGCTAGAGAGTGTGATGAAGAGGTTAGCGCCTGAGTTGTTTGAAACACAGCCTGACCTTCTCCATCAGCTGGTCACCATCATGAACCCCAACACACTGATGGCTCACGGAGTGCCTGTAAGTTTCAGCCCTGAGATGCTAATTTTAAACTTTAATATTTAAAGATGTTTTATAATCTCATCTCAAGAATGACCTGCGTATTGATGCAGCCAGCTCACTGCGTGAAATCCACAGCTCATACCTGTGTGAAATCCTACTGTGTGGTCAGGATAACTTTTTCATAGTATATAGATATGCTTTTGTGGCTATAGATATGGTTTCAAAGGTACCTTCAAGGTTCTAATAATTTTGGTTGAAGACTTCATTGCATATCCATTTAAAATTTTTCAGCAGGAGAATTTTCTTCAAGTATGTGTCTTTATGTACAAATTCTACTTCAGAATCTGGGTTGCCTGAAGGAAAATTTCAACATGGTAATCTTTGATCACAATAGAGGTATCAGAGTAAGTTAGTGATCGAATGTTAAGTTTATTTTTTTGTGCATGATTACTATAATTTGAGAATTCTACTCGTAAGTGCCCAGTCATTATGGCTCTGAGTTGGATGTTCTCTTGGGATCCTGTACAATTGGTTTGATCTTGTGTCAGCCTGGCTATATACTATACTCATATCAGTACAAAGAATTGATGTACCTTGTATGCTGGTGGCATATGTGCACATCTTATTTAGCATAACTATAGGGTAATTCTTAAGCCTCATCTTTTCATTTTGCTTTGATTATCCGGATTTCTTCTTATCTCAGGAAATTACACTCCTGAAGATGGCTAACATTTTTGTTTCTTCCACTTACTCCAAGGGCCCTTCATCTAGAAATGACAAAGGATCTTTGTTAAACACCAGACTATTTTCTTTTGTAAATGAGGCTGGAGGAAAGCCAGTTATCAAATGTCCATTAAACAAATGAGTGATGTATTCCTCTAGAGCAAGGTTATGTGAGGAAGTTACTTAAAGTGGTCAATTTTGTCCAAATAAGACTACAACTAAAGAATTATGGACTTGTATGCGATATCCCATGCCAGTTTGATTGTGCTCTTAACAGAGTAGCATTAAATTGATGGCTGAAATGATTGTATTTTTTGTTTCCTGAATTCAGGTTTACAGAACCAATCAGTGTGCAGGAGAATTTGTTATTACGTTCCCCAGAGCCTATCACAGTGGTTTTAACCAAGGTTTCAACTTCGCAGAAGCTGTGAATTTCTGTACATTGGACTGGGTAAGTCTGATGGTCATTCAATATGTCTATGATTTTTATCAGCCATGTGTCTGTCCCATCACACTGCTTAAGATAGTCATCCAAACAAGACTGAGGGTTCCATATACGTATGCCACCTACAATGTTCATGCACTCTCTCCCCTGAGGGACACATTGTGCTAACTTAATTCTGGCAGGATTAGGTGCAGGTTGGCAAAAACCATGGATGGGGCTGCTGATGGAGTTTAAGCAGCTAAACCCACATACTTTGCCATTAAGAGCACCATGATGAGCTTTTCTTGGTTTTTCCTGTTGTGATTACTCTAATTATTTTTGGGCTATCCATTAGGGCTTGGCTCTCTGAAGTTGAATGGGATGGATTGCTGCTCTCGGTGATTAGTCTGCCTCTGGCAAGTCTTGCTGTTGAATCAGGCTGGCTGGGCTGGACTGTCGTCAGCACTACCTTGGAATTTGCGGACCCACCTCTCAAGAAACTACTGAGATTACCACAGATGGTGTACTCGAAGTACATTGATGGAAAGCATGCAACACATTAAATGCAAATCATCCTTGAAGTGATTCAATTATAGTTCAAATGTTGTGGCATAAAATTGGGAAACAATTTGCATGTGCACCTCAAATACATTGAATTCAATAGCTTTAAAGCATTATGCATTTTTCGCCATCTTCAAGCACTATAAATTTCATAAGCTTTGAGAGGTTTTTCAATTACTCTTCTAAGGTGTCTTAATATTCATTTCATCTGGTTGTTTTTCAGCTTCCAATGGGCAGACAGTGTGTGCAACATTATCGTCTTCTAAATCGTTACTGTGTTTTCTCTCATGATGAGATGATTTGTAAGATGGCCTCAAAGTTTAAGGATCTTGATCTGGTTTTAGCTTCTGCTGTTCATAAGGATATGATGATTATGATAGATGACGAGAAGAGATTGCGGGAGGCAGTTCGTAAAACGGTGAGTGCTGTTAGTAAATCACAGCGGAAACATTACAGCTATTTATGCTCTTGTAACTTTTTGAACCATTTCGACATAAAAAGTTTTGTTGGCAATATGTGCCAGCATCAAGATATCTCAAAGTTGTGTCACTGTCTATATTTTGACTTAATGAACTTTGCCATGACCTTAAAATGCTATCATTTCTTATTACCATTCTTGTTTATACCAGTTTCTTAAGTTGTTCCTTGCGTTGAAGGCAAAACCCAAAGGTATAGGTTTCTGGTTAAGTATAATTTTCTGAATTTCACGATACACGTTTGGAAATTTTACCCTACCAAGAATTTGTCAACTAAGATCAAATCCGTTTATTATTTTTGTAAATTGTTTGAGCGAGTCTCCATCGTATCTCTTGGGAGTTTGCTACTTTCTTTTTAGCAGCTTCATCCTGCTGCACTGAGAAACATTCTTTTTATTCAATTTCAATTCTATTTTTAGATTGTGAAATGTGCTCTTGTTATGATTTGAATGACATAAATGCCTTGTTCTGATCCATGTTCTTTGTTGCTTTTCAGCAGGAAATTAGTCTGGATATAGGCAAAAGTATACTATTATTAATACCAACTATTCACTAAAATACTAACTAGTGACTTCCTTGAAAAGGAGGTAGGCGAAGTGCTCTTAGAGTTGAATTGGCTTCAATGTGAAAGGCTTGGTAATGAAATGTTGAACTGAGTCAACCCTCTATGGCGTTCTGATTAACTACAGTCAATCCTATTTCAGCAATCACCTGCTGTCAACAACCACCCTGAACAGTCCCAACCAATTTTTCCATAATAAACCACATCTATTCACCAACCACCTGTCTAATGCAACCAGTGGCTTTTTTAGCCATGTTGGTGTATAGACACCCTTTTCAGCAGCCAGTTCTAAGTGAATTTAATTGTTTACTGGTGATGCAGTACCAATTTCTTGAGCCTGTGTGAATACTCCTGCTAAATGCCTAGTGCGTTTACCAACTTCTAGTGTCTGATCTCAATATTAGCAGAACAATCCAATCACAATATCACCTCCTGTCCTGATATTATAAGTTTAAGAACTGAGCTGTCCAAAGTGACGTGCTTGGCAGCAGTACTGTACTATTGGAATCGAATCACTCTTTGTGATCATCTCAGTAGTCTGGTTCCTGAGCCTGGCAGATTACAATACTTCAAGGCATTGCTGTCCCCAATCATTCTGATCCGTTGGCAGGACTTAAAGCAGCAGATAGCACTTAGGACAGATTATTTCCAATTGGCTCATGTTAACCTTTCAAGGCAAAGCCCCATTAAGTAGTCGTAGCTGGCCAAACTGCATGTATCATGACAGAAAGTGCTCTGAAGGATTTTAAATGGTTAAATTCCAGCAGTGGTTTTAGATGGTTAAATTCTGGCATACTTTTGTGTATGCTTTCATCAACCTGTGACTAATACTCTCTGGAATTCGTAAGTAAGGTGTTTCCTGGGGAGGGACTAAATTCCTTTCCAGATGCACAGAAATTTCCACGGTGTAGCTCCACGGAGCATCATGGTTATGTGAAACTCATTATAGTTTGGATACTGAAGCACTGATGGCTGACCAAAAAAAATCCAACTTTTTGAATGAGCATCATATCTACCATCTCAATGCACTTCACTGGGATATATTTCAAAGTGCTGTGATGGTGCATCTTGTTGGTGAAAATGACAGGCAGTTTACAGATGATTGTTGTCTCACAAATAGACGTGACCAATTTTATGTGGGGAATTGTGAGCCAGGACACCAGGAGAAACTTCTCTTTTTCGAATAGTGCCTTGGGATCTTTAACGATCTGAACAGGCAGACAGGACTCCATTTAATGTCTCATCCAAAGGACAGCTCCTCTAACAATGCAGCACATCCCCTGCCTGCTTTGGAGTGTCAGGCATTAGTATTGACAGCAAAAACAATAAACCTTGGAAACCTCTTCATTTAGTGGTTGAAATGGATGTTGTGTAAATTATTAAAAACAGCATTCTGCAAAGCATCAGCATTCGCAGCACACTTTATTTCCACAGCATGCCTGAACCAAGATAACTAACTCTAGCTTGAGGTTCAACTCTGACCTGCTGACTCCCTACCAACCTGCCCGTTCCCTCTGTTTAGCCGGCTTTGGTCTGCTCCATATCTCCCGCCTGACCCGCCCTACCATCGGTGGCCGAGCTTTCAGCCTCTCTGCCCCCACACTCTGGAATTCCATCCCACAGTCCCTTCGCCTTGCTTCCTCCCTTGCCTCCTTCAAGGCCGGTCTCAAGACCCTCATCTTCGATCGTGCCCTCCCACCTCTGCCATCCCTCACCCCCTACTCCACCCCGCCCCCATGCTCGGGTTCCAACCCCTGACCACCCAGCGCCTTGAGACGTCCTCCCGAAGTGAAAGGTGCTCTATAAATGTAATTTGTTGTTGTAGATTGTAAATATTCTGTCTGTACTGCTCGATGTGCAACAAACAATTGTAGGATGTGAAGAAATGCTTTGCTTTTAAGTATGGAATCATTTGGCAATCTGGTTTTGGCACCATGTAATGTGCTGCAGTCAAATCTGCTGGCTGGTCAATATTCTGCATCTGAAAATATCCACTTCCCCCCCAGTATCACTATTTTTGCAATTTCCACAACTTTCCAAAGTGGTCATTGGAATTGCTTCCTTCCCTTAGTATGCAAAGTCATCCCATATTGGAGAAAACATCTCAACGTGGGAAGATGTCCTTGAACAGTCACTGAAAATGGGCATAGATTGGAGCAAATACTGGAAAGTAACAGGTAGCAAGTGATGTGCATTCACCTTCTATTGTGGAAGCAATGGAGTACATTGCAGCATTTTTGCGGAACAAAGAAACAACAAAAGTGGCCAACAACAAAGAGTTGTTGAGTATCTTTTCACATGCAGAGAAAGAAGAAATCCTCAAGTAACACCTGATCTTCTTGCTCAGGTTGAGATGCAAATGTGCATCACTTCATTGAACACTTCTACAGTTCTTCATGGCAGTTATAACTTAAACAATCATATGTCTGACTTAGAAAAATACTTGAACATCGACTGCAAGTTGCACTTGTACCTTCAGGTCTTTTACTTCATATTCATTACACTGTGGGCATTGGCCCCCAAAATACGAGAACAATCATTAATACAAGTTGACTTTGTTATGTTAATTTTCTAATACTTCTAAACGTTTGAGTTCGTTGTATAGTTAATTATAAGAATAATGGAGAGTTAACATTCAAAGTAACAAATCATATTTATAATATTGAAAGTAGTAAAAGTAGTTTTAAATCTAAATGAAGTAGAACCATAAGAAAGCTACAAGAAGAGTGAAAGGAGAACTTGAAAGGAATTTTTTTTCACCCAGAGAATAGTTGGGATCTGGATCACTTACCAGGTAGGTAAGGGTGTTGGAGATGGAGTTCATTCTAACTTTCAATAGGGAAGTTAAACAGGCATATAAAAAGAGGGGCTTGAAGGGGAATGGGGATAACATGGGGCAGTGGGATTGAAGTGATATCCTTGCTCTGTGGACTGTTCCTGGTTATGATGGGCTGAATGACTTCCTTCTGCATTGTAGAAGTGAAGCGGAAGTGAGTGACTTGCTCAAAAAGTGATTTGTTTGTTCTGTGTTATTAATCATGTTGATGGTTTATTTAATTCCAGTATGTTCCAATGTATTGATAACCGACTTGTCATGAGAACCATTCTGCATTTAAACTTTTTTAATACCCTTTAAACCATCTTGAGTGGTAAGAAGTCTGGTTAGACCTGTTCTTCAGTAAGGTATTCACAATAAATTTGGGCAAGCAACACAATATCTATTTAGCATAGTAATAGGGTTACTGGGGAACCTCGTTATAATGCAGTCCTTTGGGTCCTGTACCTGAGATCGTATTATAAAGTGCAAATCCCGATTTCCAGGTGGTCAGGTTGCTTGAATGTGCAAGAAGCACAACTGATGTCACTTCTTTCATAAGGTGATGTAAGTGACATGAGTGGCACTTCCTGGGCACAGCTGCAGGAAAATTTTGGTAGAGGTTCGTGTATAGTATTAACACTGGCACAGACTTGTTTGGCCTCGATTTAGAATGGTTAGTAAATGGGGTGATTAGAATTTTTTTCTTCCACAGAGTAATTATGACACTGAATGCCCTGCCATGAATGTGTTTGAAGCAGAATCCATATTGGTTTTTTGAAAGGGAACTACATAAAATAAGTTAAAAGTGGTCAGCTGTAGGGGAATAGAGAAAGGGCAGGAAAATGGGACAGAAAGGATTGCTTTTAAACTAACCGGCACAGGCACAATGGGCCTTCTTTCCTGATGTTAATTTCTGAGGTTCTAAGGATTGAATTGTCTGTTTCTATACTGTATATTTTATGTAAGTGACATCGGCAGCAGTCATCCATTTTGTTTAGTGCTGAAGTGCAAGTCAGTGCCCGAAGCTGGGTGTGTTGTATTTTTAGTTAATGTGAGCTCATGGGACACAAGTGCTAAGTGAGGCAGCATTATACATGCTTTACTATACTACATACTATACTTTTCTCTTTCTGATTGCCTTTATGACCTATTCAGCAATAAAATCAGGAATCTACATGCAGATTGTTTTGGTTGTGGACGTCTGGGGTTTCATTAAACATAGAGGAATAGAAACCTTTGATGAAGAAATTTGTTTAGAGGCTTTGATGCCTTAGACAGTAACTTGGAATGCATTAGTCCTTTTTCATCTCTAGTGGGCATTCTTGTTATGGCGATAATGGTCTCTCTGGCATAAATCTGGTGCAGGAGGATTAATGGGTTTATAATGCCAATTTAATGATTTTAAAATGCCTGATCTGTTTCAGCACTGTAATTTACATGCATGTTCACAAAATTCTGTAATTTGACGTATTATTCTATGCTTTGTTGAATGCTACGGTATAAATTAATTAGGAGTACTTTCAGGTTTTGCAAATAATAAATGGGAAAGTTTGGCTTCAGGGAAGGTTCTGTTCACAGGTATCTTTTTGAGGATATTGCAGATGGCTTTATTCTAATCTTGAGAACAAAACCTGAACTAGTGTTGTAGAACCTTTCTGCTTAGTTAAGACACATGAGATCTCTGAAAGTCATTGCTGGTATTAAATGAAGCCTAAATAGAAGTTTTCACTGTTAAATATCTACTCCATTTCCAGGGAGTGACCGACACTGTGAGGGAGAAATTTGAGCTTTTGCCTGATGATGAGCGGCAGTGTACAAAGTGCAAGACTACTTGTTTCTTGTCAGCAATCTCCTGCCCATGTAAACCTAACGAACTGGTGTGCCTGTACCATGCTAAGGACCTCTGCTTCTGTGCACCAAACAGACATCAGCTCAGGTAAATCTTCCAACGACATTAGTGTTAGCACAGAGAAATTAACCTGTGACCTATTGTTTAGTGTAACTGATACAAATGTAGATGTATTGGGGTAAAGGTTCCTTTCAACACAGTGCCATTAGCACTGAGTGACTATAATGGGGGAAATCCCATTATTGCCTGACATTACAAAAGGTGATGCACTTGAACTAAATTTTTATCCCTGAACAGAATTTATTAAATCCTAAATGATGAAAGTCGTTTTAGGGTTTACTTGAAAATGTTCTCTACTACCCTGTAACCTTGCGCAATTCAAAAACAATTGCTATCCTCTGTTAGTTTTGCAAAGTTATTATTTTGATTAAGAAAGTTCAGGAAGACTATTAATAATAATAATAATAATCCTTGCCTGAGCACATTGTTGAGATATCTCAAAGTGCCTCACAGAATATATTGTAAAATGGATTCACTGTATTTTGTGGGCAAAATGTGGCAGCCAATTTGCACACAATAATGTCCCACAAGCAGCCATGGAGTGAGTGACCAATTTTTTATTTGGAGGATTTATTGGCCAGAACACCAGGGAAAAACTCCCTTCTTTTTGAGTAGTGCCCTGGGATCTTTAACATCTACCTGAACAGGCAGATGAGACCTCGGTTTAAAGTCTCATCCAGTTTGGTACATACAAAGATTCTCAGTTTTTCAGCCTCACAAATGAGCCTTGTAGGGAACGTGAATAGTTATAATGGAATTGCATTTGTCAGGAACCAAAGGATTAAACTATCCAAAGTTTCATGAAATGGCGCTAATTAATCAAAATGTAAGGAATGTGTTTTAAGACGATTTCAGGCAGAAGTAGAACACTTGATCCATCTAGCTATTCATCCAAATTCCCAAATGGCTCTTAACACATTTTCCTCATATCCTAATAACCTTGAATACTTTTAATTTCCAAGAACTTATTTGGTTCCTTTTTAATAATATAATAATCCTTGAATTTGATATAGCGCCTTTCACGTCTTCTAGACGTCTCAAAGCGCTTCACAGAATATGCTGTAGAGTGAATTGACTGTATATTTGTGGGCGAACGCGGCAGCCAATTGCGCACAGCAATGTCCCACAAACAGTTGTGGATTGAAAATGACCAATTTATTATTGTTTTGTTTTGGAGGGATTATTATTAGGCTCTGTGTGGAGTAAGGAAACTTGCCCAAGGTTTCGCCCTCTGCCTGGAATTGAACTCAGGTCTCTCACTTGCAAAGCGAGTGCTCTAACCACTGAGCTACAGGACTCCACAAACACTCTTTAGAAAATGTTGATCCTGTGCTCATCAGTCTTTTTACTGAAATAATTTCTGTTGCACTTTTGTTGTTTTTCACCTTTTGTTGTTTGGAGCTGCTTAATATAGAACAACGTATTTATAAGAGGATTCTTGTGACATCAGGTCATTATTGAAACTGCTTCCTGTTTGTGTGCCCCAGCTTCCCTATCGGATCCCTGCGACATCATTTCCTACACATTACATGTGTGTTGAAAGTGCTGCTGATGTCACTTCCTTGCTATAGTGTTGTTACTGCCACTTCCTACATATAACATTCCGGGTGATTGCGGGAGATTTTTGGCAAATTTTGCAAAATAGCAAGGAGTTGGTTGGTTCTATGAGGTACATTTTATTGCCAACCTACATTTTTTTCACTTTACTAATACAAAATAAACATGAGGAAATAACACATACTAGATTGTTGCAAAAAATATGTAAATTGCTTCTTTAACAAAAACTGGATGGCTTTTTTTAGTGGGGGGAGGGTCGGGGACAGGGGACACCATTGAAGCTACAGGAGCTCTCGGCCCAGCACCGCACACAGACCTGGAGAGAGAGAGACACACACTCAGACACAGAGAGACACATCACTTACAGACACGAGAGAAACACACTCTCAAACAGAGACACAAAGACAGACACATCACAGACAGACACACGCTCACAGACACATACTCAGACACAGAAAGACACACTCAGACAGACACTCAAACATAGAAAGACACACACACTCAAGAGACAGAGAGGCACACGTCCAGACAGAGAGAAACAAACACTCGCATAGAGATACCACAAACGCTTAGAGAGACACAGACAGGCTCACCCAAAAACACACAGAGAGGGGACACAGAAACACTCACAAACCGATGGAGACACACACACTAACACATACACACAGAGAGACACACACAAATGTATATATCATAGCAGTGGGGCCTCCAAGTGAAGCCCATTTGCCACTTGCACCACACCATGCATGCACGTCCGGAGCCGCCCCACCCACAGTGACATCACATAAACAGCTGGGAGGCCCGCGGGCCAGAAACTACATTTATTGCGGGTTTGTAGCGGAGGAAGGTATTTGTGGTGATTCTGCTGAAAAACTGAAACCCACTTTTCTATTGGCTTATCAGTAAGGCTTCTGTTTTAGGGGAAAGGGTTTCATAACCGGGTTGCCCTGTAATAACTAGCAATTGAAATAGTGCCTATAAAGTTGAACATCGTAGAAGAACTTCACGACGTTTTCTGTAAACTTTGTAGGGAAATGCGGCAGCCAATTTGCACATAGCAATGTCTCACAAACAATTGTGAAGTTAATGACCAATTTTTTTCTGGAGGATTGTTGGCCTATAATTTGACCACTCAATCGATGATTGTTCGTAGGACAATTGCTGTGCGTAATTGACTTCCGCGTTTCATTCACAAAATATAGTCAATTGACTTTACAATATCTTATGGAGTGCTGTAGTTTAGTGGTTAGAGCACTTGCCTCGCAAGCGAGAGGACCTGGGTTGGATTCCCAGGCAGGGTGAAACCTTAGGTAAGTTTATTTACACCACACGCCTCTGTTTACCTAGCAGTAAGTAGAAACCGATTATTAGTCGATTGGCGGATTGCATTTCCGGGGGTAATAATCGTAAAAAAAAATTGATGGTCACTCAATCCACAACTGTTTGTGGGACGCTGCTGTGCGCGATTGGATATACAGTCCATTCATTTTACAGTATATTCTGTGAGGCACTTTGAGGCGTGACGAAGACGTGATAAGGCGCTATATCAAATGCAAGGATTATGTTATCCCCTATTTCCAATAAGCTAATCATGATGGCAGGCCCTCAATGAACACATAGGAAGGGATGCTATGACTTGGCAACTCGTTTTTGGTAGACATTAGTTTAGTGATGTAAATAGGAATGGTTCCCTGCTCCTTGATTTGTGTGCTAGGCATGGACTGGTTATCACAAATGCTTTTTTTTGATAACTAAGAAAACGGCATTGTGGATGCACCCAAGGTCCCGACAATGGCACCTGATAGATTGTGATTGTGAGTCAGAGGGATGTTTGCCAGCTAGGGTAAGCTGTGTCAGGCGTGGAGCTAAATGTGGACCGATCATTGAAGACATGCTTAAAACTGTCTATAAATGTGGTGCCAAGATGCTATATTATAATAGTGAAGCCGGCAATGAGTTTGAATGTTGAAAGACTGAGAACGATGATTTTCAAGCAGTACTGTGTGATAAGATCGAGGAAGCCCTTTTGAACTCTATTGCGCCCCCGGATAACACAGATATTTATGGAATAGATGGATCGCCAGAATGTGGTGCATCAGGCAATTGAGCAGACTATTGGATTTGTATCTTGGCGGCATCACGATTCATTTAAGTGACAAGTTCCCTGACTAAGAAGACTGCTTATAGAGACCATTGCCATGAAGTGCAGATCAAACTGCCAAATGCAAGATGAATGGAAGCTAAGGTAGCAGAGTTACAGGATTATGGTGATGGGCATCACAGGAGACATTTGCAAGAGGCCAATCTTGACACCTTAATGCTCCACCAACCTTCAGGGAAATAAAGGCCACCATGAGGTCTGGCTGGAAAGTAATCAGCAGTGACTTACACTGACTCAGAAAGAAACCAGCGGTTCAAACTCTTTCAATATTCCATTACCAAGCAGGTCACTCACCTTGGAGCCAGCTCAGTCTCATGGCGACTCTGCTTAGCTTCCCCCCATCCTGATAAGTGATATCCTAAATTTGTGACAGGTCAAATGTTTTAGATGGATTCTGATTGGGAACTAAACTTCTGTTGGTAGGATACTTTTTATTTGAAGTTGAAGCAGATTCTACTTAATGTGCGGTCATTCTGCCAGAATTTCAAATTAAATAGTTCCCTTGAGTATTTAATCTTCTTCAGCTAGACTTTGTTGGGTACAGTTTAATGGCTACAACAGAACAGATTTTTTGGGTGGGCCGGTTTGCTTTTAGAAGGATTGCATTACAGTTTGAATCTAAAACGTGGAAGACTGAAATTTTATAAGATTGCATGAAACACCTTGTGGTGTTTGATCTAGTATCTTGAAATCATATCCATAAAAAATATATTTACAAATGAAAAATTGTTGGTTGCGGCATATTTTATGCATTGTGATTGATTGGCACTTGTGCATTTCTGGCAGATTAACAAGAAACTTCAGCAGAGTGGAGATGTAACCAAGCTATCTATCAAACAGCGGTGCTTTGTTTTATGGTATATTAAACATAAGCCATTTGATTTTTCTCCTCAAGGAAGTTTCTTTCCATTTGACAGTAATGGTTTCTCAACTTCAATATTGTTTTAGTGATTCTTGTGTTTTACTTTCTTTACCGTTGAACTTCTTTTTCCCTACCCTAGATATCGCTACACCTTGGATGATCTCTATCCAATGCTGCATGCATTGAGATTATATGTAGCACCCTATGATGAATGGACTTCCAAAGTGACTGATTCGCTAGAAGCAAAAGAAACTGAGAAGAGAGGCAAGTATCGAAATATTTCACACGATAGTGTTGTGCCTTGGGAGTGGGCCATTACATACAGCACAGAAGTGGTGCTCAGAATTGGACACAATACTCCAGCTGAGGCCTAACCAGCGATTTGCAAAGGTTCAACATGATCTCCTTTTTATATTATATGCCTCTACTTATAATAAAGCCAAGGATCCCATATGCTTTTTTAACAGCTTTCCCAACTTGTCCTGCCACCTTCAAAGATTTGTGTATGTGAACCCCCAGGTCTCTCTCTCTGTTCCTGCACCCCCTTTAAAATTGTACAGTATTTACAATTTGGAACTCTTTATTGTTATGATGTAGCAAATGTAGATCCAGCACATGAGTGAAGAGATGGAAGCAAAACTGGGAAGGGGAATAGAAAGAATCCACCCAAGGATAGTGCACTTCTTAGTTGATGGATCTGGAATAATAATTGTCTTGAAAAAGGAATCTTATAGGTTTCTATAAGATCACCTCTCATTCTTCTATATTCTAGAGAATATGGACCTAAATTGCTCAACCCATCTCATAACTCATCCCCGGTACCAACCCAGTGAATCTACATTGTACCCCCTCCAAGGCGAGTACATCCTTTCTTAAATAAGGAGACCAAAACTGCACACAATACTCTCACCAGGGCCCTATACAGTTGCTGCAAGACTTCACTCCTCTTATATTTTAACCATTTTGTAACAAATGGCAACATAATAATAACCCTGGCATTTGATATAGCGCTTTTCACGTGGGGAGGACGTCCCAAAGCGCTTCACAGAACACACTGTAAAGTGAATTGACTGTATATTTGTGGGCAAACGCGGCAGCCAATTGCGCACAGCAATGTCCCACAAACAGTCGTAGATTGAAAATGACCAATTTATTACTGTTTTTGGTTTTGGAGGGATTATTATTAGGCTCTGTGTGGAGTAAGGAAACTTGCCCAAGGTTTCGCCCTCTGCCTGGAATTGAACTCAGGTCTCTCGCTTGCAAAGCGAGTGCTCTAACCACTGAGCTACAGGACTCCACATACCATTAGACTTCCAAACTGCTGCTGTACCTGCAAACTAACTTTTTGTGACTGGTGTACAAGGACACCCAAGTCCCTCTGGACGCTAACACTTATCTAGTTTCTCCCCTTCTAAAAAATAATCTGCTCTACTGTTTTTACCACCAAGGTGGATGACCTCATACTTCCCTACATTATACTTCATCTGCCACCAATTTGCCCACTCACTGAGCCTATCTATATCTCGTTGCATTTTCTGAATGTCATCCTCGATGTTTACTCTCCCTTCTAGTTTAGTGTCATCCGCGAATTTGGATATATTAAATTCAATGTCCTCATCTAGATCGTAGATTGTAAATAGTTGAGGCCCAAGCACTGATCCTTGTGGCATTCCACTAGTTACATCCCGCCAATCTGAGAAGGACCCGTTTATCCCTACTCTTTGTTTTCTTCCCGTTAGCCATGTTTCAGTCCATGCTAATAGATTCCCCTTAATTCCATGCGGCCTAATCTTGTAGATCAACCCTTTTATGCGGCACCTTATCGAATGCCTACAAGTCTTCAAGACGTCTCAAAGTGCTGGGCTGGAAACCTTCACACTTTATCAAAGAAAAGGACAAAAGGAACCTCTCAGTTCACAGCTGCACTGTGAATTACAGTGGAACAAACTTAAACCTTAGCCTCTAGTGAGGAAGTAGGCAAGCCTATGGCATGAACCACCTGCGCACCTTTAGAGACTATGCTTTACATTTTGCAGGATTGATCTCTGTTTTGCAAGTGTGTCTCAAAGTTTTGCTATTATGTTAAATCATTAATTGGGTTCCCCAAGGAGACTTGAATTGTTAGACTTATTTCCCACCATTACTTCATTGTCAAATGCTATACTATTGGGCGAAAAATTGTTTTCTTTTAAATCTGCACCCATAGAAATCCAAGACAATGGCTATTCTGTATTTTATGATGGATCAAATGTTTCTGAGCTTTAAAATAACTCAAGAATTGATATTTAATTGAAAAAAAATCTTCTATTTTTTGAGGCTTGAAATCAATGGAAACACTGTCATGATATTAAAGAAAATATTTGTTTTAAAAGAACTGGTTGTTTACAACTGTAAGTCTATTGAGAAATAATCATATGCTAATGGTTTATCTGGCAGGTGTAATGGAATTTAAGTCTTTGATAGAGGAAGCTGAGAACAAAACCTTTCCAGAAAATGATCTTTTCAAACAGCTGCAGGGAGTGATTGTAGAAGCCGAGAAATGTGCCAGTGTTGCCCAGCGGCTGCTGAATGATAAACGACAAACCCGGTGAGTTCCATGTCTGAGACAATCACCAACCACAATTCTCCCATTACAAGCTTGTTGGTGCAGTTGTTGACATGGTTTGAATAATATGTTAAACATTTTTGCTGAATATGTGTGCTTGTTAAGGGGAGGTGCATTCCATTTGGTGTAGTGCCTTTCAATATCAGGAGGACATCCCATAGAGCTTCACAGGTACTGTGACTAAGTTTTGTGGGTGAACACAGCAGCCAACCTGTGCATAGCAGTGTCCCACAAACAGGAAGTGAATGACCACCTTTACCTGCAGGATTGTTGGACAGGAAGCCGGGAGAATCCCTTCACTCATCTGAAATCATTGTAGGGAACCATAAATCTTTAGTTTTAGATCCAGATCAGATTGAAGTTCTCCCAAGAACCAAAGCAACATCTTCAACAGGGAGCGATACGAAACCTAGGTGTTCTCTTTGACCTCAGCTATCCTTCAAATCCGACATTCCTGCCGTGACCCATTCCGCCTTTCCCCATCTCTGCAACATTCCCCGCCTTCGCCGCTGCCTCTCACCGCAAGATGCTAAGATCCTGATCCACGCTTTCATCATGTCCCGGCTTGACTATGCCAATTGCCTGCTTACCGGACTTCCCAACTCTTCCCTCCACAAGCTGCACGGTCTTACTCCCTGCTACCTCTCCGATCTACTAAACGCATATCAGCCTATTTGTTCCCTCCGCTCGGTGGACCCAGCCTGCTTCAGGTTCCCCCGAACTTCCCGCCCCACCTATAGGGGTTAGTCATTCAGCATCTCTGGCTCCACACTCTGGAACCCTATCCTGCAATCCCTCCGCATCACCCCCTCTTGCCTCCTTCAAGTCGTTCATCTAAAGACCTTCCTCTTCATCCTTGCCTTCGGCCACACCCCCGCCCTCCCCAACTTCCTGACCCCAACTCCCAGCTTGGGTCCAAAAAGCTCCTGACTGTCCAGTGTCCTGGGACGCCTTTCCCTCATCCTCATCCTCACAGCCTTGCTCCCTCCTACCTTTGTGACTTACTATCCCCCTACCTACCTGCCGGTACCCTCCGTTCCTTTGGCTCCGGTCTGCTCCACATCCCCCGCCCCAACTGCCCTACCATCGGTGGCCGGGCCTTCAGCTCTGGAACTCCATCCCCCAGTGCCTTCGCCGCTTCCTCCCTTTCCTCCTTCAAGGCCGGTCTCAATACCTTTCTCTTTGACCGTGCCTTCACCTCCCCTCTCGACTCTCTACCCCTCCTCGCTCCCTTCCTACCCTCCCCTCACCCTGACCATTTCCCCCCTGCTTGGGTCCCGACCCAACTGTCCAGCGCCTTGGGACGTCCTCCCGACGTGAAAGGCACTCTATAAATGAAATTTTCTTGTTGTTCTGATGAGTAAGTTGTTGTTGAGTACTATTTGTGTTCTTTGTCTGCTGGTTATGTTAGATGCATAATGAGAGATTACGTGTCGGCGTTTTATTTTAAGAGATTTCGAGATCAAAGTATGCTTACAGAAGATCTTCCTGCAGCCATTAGTTCCTCAACTGTCATTGGTAGTGGATGCCATTCTACATATATCATATAACCCATAGTTTTGGGAGATTGACTTCAGGCGCAGATTGTTTTGAGTTATGAGCATTACAAGTGTAGCTCTAGTGCAAAGAATCTCTGCTAATTCAAGGGTGGGGGTTGCACTGCCACTACCTGGAGACTATAATCCGGGACAATATAAATTCTCACTTAGAAAAATATGGTTTAATAAAGGACAGTCAACACGGATTTGTTAAAGGCAAATCGTGTCTGACAAACCTGATAGAATGTTTTGTTGAAGTGACTGAGAGGGTGGATGAAGGTAGTGCAGTAGATGTAGTTTATTTAGATTTTCAAAAGGCATTTGACAAAGTGCCACATAAGAGACTTATAAACAAAAGAGAAGCCCACGGTATTAAAGGGACTGTGGCAACATGGATCCAGAACTGGCTGGGAGACAGAAAGCAGAGTGGTAGTAAACGGTTGCTTTTCTGACGGGAGGGAGGTGCGTAGTGGTGTCCCTCAGGGGTCGGTATTGGGACCACTGCTCTTTCTGATTTATATTAATGATCTGGACCTGGATATAGGGAGCACAATTTCCAAATTTGCAGACCATACTAAGCCAAGAAAAGTAGTTAATGGTGAGGAGGACAGCACCAGCCTCCAAGAGGACTTAGATAGAATGCAAAATGGGCAGAAACGTGGCAGATGAGGTTTAATGTGAAGAAATGCGAAGTGTTGCATTTTGGGAGGAAGAATGAGGAGAGGCAATATTAGCTGATGGTACAGTCTTAAAGGGGGCAAATGAACAGAGAGACCTGGGGGTCCACATCAGCCAATCTCTGAAGGTGGCAGGACAGGTAGCTAAAGCCGTTTAAAAAGCATACGGGATACTAAGCTTTATAAATAGGGGCATAGAATGCAAAGGCCCCAGGAGGTTATGTTGAATATTTATAAAGTGCTGTTAGGCCTCAGTTGGAGACTGCGTTCAGTTCTGGGCACCGCACTTTAGGAAAGATGTTGGCGCATTGGAGAGAGTGCAAAGGAGGTTTACCAGTATGGTACCAGGAATGAAGGACCTTAGTTATGAGGAGAGGTTAGTGAAACTAGGATTATTCTCCCGAGAGCAGAGAAGATTAAGAGGGGATTTAATAGAGGTTTTCAAGATCATGAGATGATTTGATAGGTTGAACCGGGAAAAACTGTTCCCACTGTAACCCGAGGACACTGATTTAAGATAGTTGGTAAAAGAACCAGAGAGGAGGTGAGGAAACATGTTTTCACAAGCGAGTTGTTGGGATCTGGAATGCATTACCTGAAAGGGCAGTGGGAGCCGATTCAATAACAACTTTTAAGGGAGAAGTAGATGGGTATTTGGGGAGGACAGGATTGCAGGGCAATGGAGAGAAAGCGGACCAGTGGGATTGGGCTGGATTGCTATTTTAGGAGCCGGCACAGACGTGATGGGCCGAATGGCCTCTCTGTGCTGTATGGTTCTTTGATACATGAGGGATACTAACTGTGAAGCCAGGTCCAGGAATTTACCACCCAATGTGATCAGCTTCCAATTCGTAGTCTGGTTGTTAAAATGAAACACGAGAGATCAAGCTGTAAACCTGCTAAGATAAAGAAACCTGTCTATGAACCAAATGGAAGAAATTCACCAGATGTATTCATCTGGACCTGTAAGTTGCTCTCCTGTGGCTTGCTTTCTGTACTAGAGTACTTTTAGCATCTACATGTTTTAACACTGAAACAATACTCCATATAATTTTATCTTGCATTGATTTTGGTTTTTCATGGCACCCTTAGTTTGGATTCCATGGACCATAATTTCTCCATGGAATATTTATAATTGGGATTTCCACTTCAGCCCTTGGGAGTTTTGCCATGGTGATAAGTTCCTATTCTAGGTACTCTTCTGCTTTTTTATATCAATTTTGTTTTTAATCTTGGTTCATGAAAACGTTCACTGCACAATGTAAATTCCATTTTCTTTGTCCACCATATGGAGGGGGCTGGAGTGGGGGGATAACTTGGGAATATTTTCTGTTAGCCTGCCAAGAACAGTGTTAACAAGCCCCATACTGTATCCTCATTGACTGATGAGTCTCATAAAAAATCTGAATGTTGATATACTTTCCAGAAAATGGATTTTGCTTTCTTGTAATATAACTTCTTTAGATAGTTACATTTGTGATGTTTACTGGATTACAGGTATCGTGGTGGGAAGTCCCAATACTGGCTAACTGTGGCAGAGCTTCAGGCATTTGTGAAACAGCTCTATGCTCTTCCCTGCCTAATTGACCAAGCTCCTTTACTGAAGGTACTTTCAGTGCATCTGTATCTTAACGTGTATGGAATTATTTGTTAATAATACTTGTCAGGTTTCTGATGACCATTTATATTAATAATAATGCTTGCATTTGATATAGCGTTTTTCATATCTTCCTAGATCTCAAAGCACTTCACAGGATAGACTGTAAAGTGAATTGACTGTATATTTGTGGGCGAAATGTGGCAGCCAATTGCGCACAGCAGTGTCCCACAAACAGTCGTGGATTGAAGTGACCAATTTATTATTGTTTTCTTGAGGGATTATTATCAGGCTGTGGAGTAAGGAAACTTGCCCAAGGTTTCACCCTGCCAGGAATCAAACCTAGGTCTCTCGCTTGTGAGACGAGTGCTCTAACCACTGAGCTACAAGACTCCAATATTGCATTTGGTTAGCAGTCAATTAAACTACCCAAATCACTGATTTGGTGACTAATCCAAGCAAGGGTCTCTTTGGGGCTGAATTGGTGCCACGGTAGCACACCTGGCAATGGAAGATTGAAATTGAGTCAATCCACTAGGGCAGTCATGTTTGATGCATGAGCAGTGGTGGTGTTCAGGATGGTGGTGTTCATCTATCAGCCATCCTCGCTCATCAATGGCACTTGGAAGTGCAAACCATTCACTTGAGTTTGGGAATCTTCACATTGCAAGCCAAAGCTCTAATCAAAAGGGAGTCCTATCTAGAAAGATTACATACATCATGAATGTAAAACATAAATATGTGGAATTCAATAATTTGGTTTTGAGACTCTTGAGCATAATGGGTTTTTGTCTGTCAGTATACTTGGCTGATCAAAACAAAATATGTTTTGGGAATTGCAGATCATTTTGAGGAATAACTGGAATCATCTGCTTATGTAGTTTGTATGATGAGCATTACATCATAATCTGTATACTATAGACCACCAAATAGTGGGAAAGAGATAGATGAGTAAATCTGCAGCAGATTTCAGAACCAATAGAATAGTAATAATGGGGGACTTCGATTATCCTCACATAGACTGGGAAAATAACAGTGTAAAGGGCAAGGAGAGGGAAAGATTTCTGAAATGTGTGCAGGATAACTTTCTGGATCAGTATGCTTACAGCCCAATGGGGAAGGGAGCAGTGTTAGATCTAGTTCTGGGGAATGAAGTGGAGCAGCTTTCAGTAGGAGAACATCCGGACAATAGTGATCACAACATCATTAGGTTTAGAGTACTTATGGAAAGGGACAAGAAGCAATCAAAGGTGAAGATACTCAACTGTAATAGGGCTAATTTCAATGAGTTAAAAAAGGACCTCGTTAGGTGGACTGGAAAGAAAGATTGGCAGGTAAAACAGCTAATGAGCAATGGGAAGCCTTCACAAGGAGGAGATAGTTCGGGGACAGAACAAATACATTCCCACAAAGGGGAAAGGAGGGCATCCAAACCTCCCTGGATGATTAAGGAAATTGGGATTAAAATAAAACAGAAAAGGGAGGGTTATGGTAAATGTCTGGTCCAAATTACAGAAGATAATCAAATAGATTATAGAAAGTACAGAGAAGAACTGAAAAAGGAAATGAGGGTCAAAGAGATTGTGTGAGAAAAGATTAGTGGGTAACATAAAAGGGAGCCCTAAGTTATTTTATAAGCGTATAAAGAATAAAAGGTTAGTCAAAGGTAGGGTGGGTCCAATTAGGGACCAAAGAGGAAATCTTCTTGTGGAGGCAGAGGGCACGGCTGACGTACTGAATGAGTACTTTGCATCTGTCTTCACAAAAGGACAGGATGCAGCCAATGCCACAGTATTGGAGGAGAGAGTAGAGAAATTGGATAAGAATAAACTGAGAGGAGGTATTAAAAAGATTTGACGGTGCTCAAGGTGGATAAGTCACCCGGTCTAGATAGGATGCATCCTAGGTTACTGAGAGAAGTAAGGGTGGAAATATCCACCTTGGACACCGGGGTGGTGCCAAAGGACTGGAGGGTTGCAGTTACTCCCCTGTACGAAAAAGAGCAGCAGGATAAACCTGGGAACTACAGGCCAGTCAGCCTAATGTCAGCAGTGAAGAATCTTCTAGAGAATATAATCTGGGACAAAATAAATTTTCACATAGAAAGATATCGGTTAATAAAGGACAGTCAACAGGATTTGTTAAAGGCAAATTGTGTCTTAATAAACCCGATAGCTTTTTGATGAAGTAACGGAGAGGGTGGATCAAGGCAGTTTGTATGGATTTTCTAAGAGATGAAGTGCCACATTAAGAGATTTGTAAGTAAAATAGAAGCCCACAGTATTAAAGGAACAGTGGCAGCGGATACAGAACTGTCTGGGAGACAGAGAGCGGAGAGTGGTGGTGAACAGTTGTTTTTCTTACTGGAGGGAAGTGTGCAGTGGTGTCCCCCAGGGATCAGTATTGGGGCCACTGCTGTTTGTGATCTATATAAATGACCTGGACTTAGGTATATGGAGCACAATTTCCAAGTTTGCAGATGATACTAAACTAGGAAAAGTAGTAAACAGTGAGGAGGATAGTAACCGACTGCAAGAGGACATAGACAGACTGGTCAGATGGGCAGACACGTGGCAGATGACGTTTAATGTGGAGAAATGCAAAGTGATGCATTTTGTGAGGAAGAATGAGGAGAGGCAATATAAGCTGATGGTACAATCTTAAAGGGGGTGAAGGAACAGAGAGACCTGGGGGTCATATAGTAAATCTTTGAAGGTGGCCGGACAGGCAGATACAGCTGTTAAAGAGCATCCGGGATACTAGGCTTTATAAATAGGGGCATAGAATACACAAGTCAGGAAGTTATGATGAACCTTTATATAAAACACTGGTTAGGCCTCAGCGCGAGACTGTGTTCAGTTCTGGGCCCCACACTTTAGGAAGAATGTCAAGGCATTGGAGAGGGAGCAAAGGAGATTGGTACCAGGAATGAGGGACTTCAGTTATCAGGAGAGGCAGAGAAGCGAGGATTATTCTCCTTGGAGCAGAGAAGGTTAAGAGGAGACTTAACAGAAGTTTTCAAAATTATGAGGGGATTCGACAGGGTGAACAATTTCACTGGCGGGAGGGTCGGTAACCTGAGGACACCGACTTAAAATAGTTGTTAAAAGAAACAGAAGGGAGGTGAGAAATATTTTCACACAGCGAGATGTTGGGATCTGGAATGCATTGCCTGAAAGGCCGGTGGAAGCCAATTCGATAACAACTTTTAAGTTTTTAGAGAAGTAGATGATTATTTGGGGAGGACTATGGGGAGAGAGCGGGGGAGTGGGATTGATTTTGATAGCTCTTTTGAAAGTGCTGACACAGCACAATGGGCTGAATGGCCTGGTTCTGTGCTGTATAATTTTTTGATTCTGTTATCTTGGATATTAAAATGAATATGTACTTGAAATACAATGGAAACCTTTTCAGATAGAATAGAATAAATCTTCCATCCCAATCTCTGTACAGGACCTTCTACACCGTGTGGAAGATTATCAGCAGCGCTCTGAGAAGGCACTCTCTGATGAAATGATTGATACTGTTGAACTGCAGCAGTTGATGGATCTCAGTGTTGGTTTTAACGTAGAATTACCTAAACTGCAGTGTCTTCGAGAGCGATTAGAACAAGCACGGTGGCTAGACAAGGTTCACCTTGCTCAATCTTCACCGCACACTCTCAAACTGGATGATATGAGGCGGCTAATTGACTCTGGGGTAGGATTAACGCCTCACCCAGCTGTGGAGAGGGCCATGGCTTGTCTCCAGGAACTCCTCACCATATCTGAACACTGGGAGGAAAAAGCCCACAGCCTGCTAAAGGCCAGGTGAGGGAGAATGGCACTGTGTGGGGATTACCCATTAGATTAGTACTAGTGCTTACTGTCTGCAATAAAAGCTAATTAGTGGTTAGATTGAGATTCAATTTTGTATCTATCCAGAAAAGTAAATGATTAGCTAGATGTATTTTATTAGGTTCTTATGATATGGCTGTCTGACCATCTTTGTTTCCAAAATAAACTTTGCGTGTGTTTTCAAAGTTTATTATTAAAACTTAATTTTTAAGTGGATTGGTATTACTTTAGTGAAGGTTTTACTGCAAGTGCTGGTAGGATTATGCTTATTCCCATCTGGCACATTGGCCAGTGACATTTCTTGGTTCAAACTATAAACACTGCTATAATGTCATCCAGGATTAATCTTGAAATAACTGTATAAAATAGTCAGTTACCACCAGTAATCTTAAAATAAATACATACATCACCACACCATAAGACATCACCACAGTTCAAGCCTGCTTCCAATACAATGATCTTGTAGAAGAACAGGATCTGATCTGTTCTGTGTGAGTGCTGTCTGAAGACGCTCTTGATCTGCATTTACATCATAATTTAAATTGTCATGGAAGAAAAACTATTTTCTATACAAGGACATCCTCCCAGGGTTCATACCTGTGCTCTTGCTTGATGCACCCACTTGGCATCAATGTATTGGATTAATTATCTATGTGCTCCTATGATTCATACCTGCTTTAGATGTTTTCATTATTTTGTGATAGTTAAAGAAATTCTTTTTTAAAAAAACAAACTCCATTCCATTGTTGAGAGCTTTACCAAGGCTGTGTTTGTTGGGTTTCCACCAAGTCATTGGAAGAAACTATTCTAACTTCTAATTCTGTAGCTGACCTTCCAAAAAGAATTATCAATCCATTCATAAACGTTTCAAATTCTTTCATTGAGCAGATAAATAATACTTTGTCATAGTTATTAGTTTATGGCAAGACTTTAATAAGTGTGCATATGGATACAGTAGCAGTGTCTGCATCAGATTCAGAAGGATTGAGGTCTGAGTACTGCATCAGCTAGAATAAATCCCAAAGCAGTAGGACAATATAAGATTAAACTGCCAATTATGAGTGGCTGCTAAGGACGTGTGGGATTTGTATCTACGGAGAAGTGGAGAAGTGAACACTAGAAGTGAACACTAACAAAGCTGAGATGAAGACCACTATTGCAGTTAACTGTATTGGACATCTACTCGTGCGTAGAACAAAGTGCAGCAATAGCAGATAAAACTCCTGCTCAGGTAAAGGGCTTCTGGTGGGATTGTTTATATGTGATCATGCTTACTGAGCTTTATTAAATGTAACATTAGATTTGTGTAGTATTCACATTGTTCAAAATTACTTAATGGAAGCAAAACTTCAGTTGAAACCTTTTGTGGGTAGTATGGATGAGAATAAAATAGTACTTTTGAAGCGTAGGTGTTTGACAATTATTAGGTAGGTGAATAGCTTGTAAAAGGATGGATATTGTTTGTTTGCTACTCCCAACAATGAGTCTGAATTTGCCTGTTTCCCTTGTAACTTTCTCTTGATTCCTGCAGGCCTCGACATTCTTTGATAACTCTATCTGCTGCCTTGGAAGACAAGGGGGATATTCCTACTTATCTCCCTCATGACCTCGCTCTGAAGGAGACTGTACAGAAGGCCAGAGACTGGCTTCAGGAAGTGGAGAGTGTTCAGGTTATCTATACAGTAGATATTCAGTATAAAGAAAGCAAAATAGGTTTTGATCGTTTGTATTAAACATTCTGCCTTAAAATATAAAGTTCTTAGATGTGTAATGGAGGGTGGAGGATAAGATGTAGTCAACAAAATACAAAAGTAAAGTTGCTTCAAATAAAGAGAACACTAACATGGTAATACATTTTGTAAGATAAATAACTTTTGAATAATTGAGGTAATCAGTTTCAGACTGCTGCAATTTTGGTTTAAATAAATGTGATCAATTGTTGATGGTATTTTTACTCCATGTGATGTATTATTTGAAATATGTAAATGGTTGATTATTGCAACTAGATATACATTTGCACCAACCTGCCTTATCTTAGTTTTTATTCCCTAGTTCAGTACATTCTATTCCAGCATCTAAACATTAATCTACAATCTGCAAGGACGTATAAACGTAATGTTCTGTCCAATACATGATCCATTTCCAGTATGCTTGAGATCAAAACTAATTTTAATGAACACTTAGAGAAAGATTATTGTTGTATTCCACAAATTCGAAGTGAATCAGTTTGAGAAAAAGTATTGTATAAATATTGCGAAAAGAGCAGGGGGCAATTCTAATTAGTTTGATTATTTTGAAATTTACATCTTAAGATGTTTGGGTGTGGGTAGAGATAGTTTAAAAATCTAGCAGGGGTCCCTTAGGATGCTTTACTGGGTAAAGGCAAAGCCTGCTGTTCAATAATTTGGATGAGAAAGTTGCAGATTCGGTTCTGTCAGTTTTGAATAGCTGATCTATCTCAGTATCCTTAATAGGAAGGAGAAACTTGGATATAGTTGCTACTTCTCTCTTGGCTAACCAGTGACATTTGGATGGTGCATCTGTATGGCTGTCAGATTCCTCTCACAATCAAAGCCTGCTATTATTTGCTCTGTTGTTTCTATAGAATAGCCACTTGGGACAGGAAGCTATTAAAAGTAACCCTGAGTTACTTTTAACTCCGGAATGCTTCCCTGCCTGAACAACAACCACAACAAGAAGATTCCATTTATAGAGAAAGCATGCAATATAAATGCAAGTTGTTGTTGACTTAGCAATTTCAGGAAAGATGAGAGAAAATTGTCAACAAGCACTTCACTGGTTAAAATATACACAACATCTTTTATAAACCTAGAATTGCAATGTAACCAGTGTAGCCAACTATTTTGGAACCCCAAAATGGCTGATTGTTTTAAGAAGATGGTCTTTGTCAGTTGACTTGCACTAAAAATGAGTGTTTGTTGAAAATCAATAAAAACTGACTGAAGCCCCTGAGTATTAAGTATCTTAAATGTGTGGAATCCAGTAACAGGTTAACTATATTATCTATACGACATGGCTTCCTAAGAGTTGCCTAAGTACATAAAATATCTACTTTCTAAGCATTTGTTGGTTGTTGACCAGTGGTTTGTGTTTGTTTTTAGAGCTCTGCCCAGCAGCCCCTATTGGAAACATTGGTAGAACTGGTGTCACGAGGCCGTGCAATCCCAGTGCAACTGGACCCACTATCTCTACTTGAATCCCTGCTGGCAGATGTTGAGAGTTGGAAAGAATCTGTAGGTGAAACCTTCCAAAAAAAGAATCCTAAGTGCTCGCTTTTTGAGGTGAGAGATCAGGAATATCAGAAAGAATCTATTTCCCATTAACAATTTAAATGCTGGTCATTTCTCCCAAAAGCACATTGTACTACTATTCCTTTATATTATTATAATAAGTGGAGTCCTGTAGCTCAGTGGTTAGAGCACTCGCTTTGCAAGCGAGAGACCTGAGTTCAATTCCAGGCAGAGGGTGAAACCTCGGGCAAGTTTCCTTACTCCACACAGAGCCTAATAATAATCCCTCCAAAACCAAAAACAATAATAAATTGGTCATTTCAATCTACGACTGTTTGTGGGACATTGCTGTGCGCAATTGGCTGCCGCGTTCGCCCACAAATATACAGTCAATTCACTTTACAGTGTGTTCTGTGAAGCGCTTTGGGACGTCCTCCCGACGTGAAAAGTGCTATATCAAATGCAAGGATTATTATTATTATAGACAAGGGATTGAACTAGAGTCTTTCTCACCAGTATGCCTCACTATCATTGTTGGTTGTGAACTTACCAACTAAGCCATTGGAGAAGCCTGAATACTGGCTTGAACTTATGGTGCAAGCAAATGAAACACCTCAACGGAGCACATTTCAGTCTCCTGTGCCATCAAAGGTTTATTTCATTGGCAAGGTTCCCAAGCTGAAATTTTAGATTTTAAAGAAATCACCCTTGTTCTATTTTGAACAAACACAATGAATCATACTGGTCTTGTCTTACACTCTTTGTCAGAAGGATGAGATTATCCTTATACATCACTGTTAAAACTACATGCAATTGCAGAATTCTGCTTCTGGTGTTTTTGATGTAGAGAGAACTGGAAGAAAGAAGAGAATTAATTTTAAAAAAACATTGTTTTGAAAACTGTAAAGTGACATTATCAGCAATTGCTTACCACTTTCAGCCTAATGGAAAATTGTTCCGTTTTAAAAAGGAATAAATCCACATTTTTCAAATCTATAGTTGGCATTCCTTATAAGAATGCAGTACAGCACAACCTTGAACCCAAATCTGTAGTAAATTGTTACCACGTTGAAAGGGACTTTTGCAGACTTGTAGGGATTTACCTTGGTATTTGAATGTTGAAGTGTGTCATTCTTGTTTAATTTTAAATGGATTATTATTGGATTTCTAATGCTCTTCCCTGAGAAGTGCATACCAAAGCTGTCTACTTTTGTTTTAGGTGTTGTGTCCCAGATCAGACTTTGGTGTACCAGGATTGAAGAGGAAGCCCAAGAAGTTGAAAGAGATGCTGCAGAATGCCAAAAGAAAAGTTCCGAAGCTGGACAGTGTAAGTGAACCAAAGTGAACTCTGTTGAGAAGCTACTTTCTAACAATGGGGAGCCATTGTTATGCATTACAAGCTTTGACTTTTTTCCTTTTTTTGTAGTTGGCAGCTTTTAATGAAGCCAGGCTGAAAGAAATGGAATCCATTCGTTCCCTCCAAACAACAAACCGTATGAAGGTTCTTTCTGATGCAGAGTGTGCAGAAGTGAAGGTGTGCATTTGTCAGAAGCCTGCAACTGGTTCCATGCAGCAGTGTGAGCTATGTAAAGACTGGTTCCACAGCAGTTGTATCCCAGCAGCAAATGTTCAAGATGGGGAAATGCCCTGGCTGTGTCCACTCTGTTTGCGATCAGAAAGGCCATCCTTGGAGACGATCCTCCTATTGCTTTCATCTCTGGAAAGAATTCCTGTCAGACTGCCAGAGGGAGAAGCACTACACTACCTTGTTGAACGAGCTATGAACTGGCAACATCGAGCAAAGCAGATTCTTAGTACAGATGAACTCTGTTTCACTCTAATAAACTCGCATTTAGCAAATCAGTCTTGGCAAGGAATTACAGAACAAATAGCTGCCACTGAATTGGAGAAACGTGTTGCAGAAAGTAGCTTGCAGGTAAGAGCAGGCTAAAAACTGTACTAGTTGAGCAAACGTTTCCTGAGCGTTAATTGATTCTCTGATGTGTTTTGCTTATTATAACATCTTTTTCCCAGTAAAGATGTAAAGATTCTTGATTCCAGTTATAAGAAAATCTGATACTGTCCTACTTTAGTACTTTCAGAATGTTTGAAGTAGAGCCCTTTCCAGCCCTTAACTAGACATGATAGAAAAGGTAAAAGGTTTATGGTAGTTGAAGGAAAGCCTGCTCTCTAAGTAAACAAAATGATCATTTTGGTCAATGGCAAACTCAAAATTCATGCTTCACCTATTGCTTGCCATTAGGAAGGTTCTTTGACCATTTGATTGGATCCTTTAAGAATATCAAGTCTGCGTTTTTCTAATCAAGTTAACTCCAGTGTCTTTCACGGTAATCCTTTCCAGATGTTGATTTTCCCTCTTTCAAAAAGATTTTTTTGCATCTGACATATATATATATTTCATATAATACCTTAGCACATCAAAACACTTTTCAGGTAATTACTGTTGAGTGTTCTGACTGTTTTTTATCGGCAAATGCAGCAGCCAACTGCTCAAAGCAAGGATCCACCAAAAGATGTTGAAGTGAATGATCAATTAATTTGACCCGATCACCCCCATTCTCACATCACCCCCATACTCCACTGGTTTTCCATCACACTGAGGATACAGTTCAAGATTCTGGTCCTCACTTTCAAATCCCTCCATGGTCTTGCTCTCTCCTACCAACAGCGGGCTCAAGTCCCCCGGCTCACCCACCCGACCATTGGCAGACAAGCCTTCAGCCACTCTGCCTCCACCCTCTGGAACTCCATCCCTCCCTTTCCTCCTTCAAGACCTGTCTCAAGACCCTCCTCTTCAACCGTGCCTTCGATCACCCTCCTCCCCCTCCTCCACAATCTCCGATCTCAACCCCAGCTCAAATCTGAAAGACTGATGGTCCAGTACATTGGGACGTCCTCCTGATGTGAAAGGCACTATACAAATGCAATTTTGTTGTTATTGTTGAAGGATGACTGGCCAGGACAGGGGGGCAAGATGCAAACCAAATATTGCCAACTTTGTGCACTTTGGATTCAACCTAACCTCCAACTCAATATCTTCTTTTTCATGTTCTCTTACAAAGCCATTGTTAGCTCAAGTGTTTCAAAATTCTTAGGATAACGTACTCTCCTGTTTTGGGGGGTGGGGAGAGAAGCTAGTTATCAGTGGTTTGTGGCGATTGAGTGAAGACAAAATTACTGACCAAGAATGATTTTCATTGCCAATAAAAATCCAATATTTATTTCTCTATTTTATTCTTTACCTATCCAAACTGCTCTTGTCTTTCTTTAGCCTGAAACGTTTAATAGTATTTTTACGAAGTAGCTGTTTCATTTTATGGAGCATTATTTCTCTCTCAACCCAGTCCAAAATGAATTCCTATGCCTTTGTGCTCCTCTTCTCCATTTAGGCAGATTCAGGCACTGAGAGTGAATCTTTCACTGCAGTTTATAACCGAAACCTGTTTATAAAGGAGGAGGAAATAGCACAAGCCATTCCTTCATGGCAGATCTGCATTCCAGTGCAAGGTTTGTACTTATGAACAGATTACTTTCTATATTAATCTGGCAAAAGCAATATTTTAGCAATTTCTATCTAACTGAAAATCTCTAACACTGCATTTTATTAATTGCATAAAGAGAAATATTCATTCACAACAAAAATAGTCACCACACTCTTCAGTAAAATCCTGTGAAGTGCCTTGAGACATTTTTGACAATGTGTGATATCGAATGCAAGGATTAGTATTGTTCAATGAGCAATTCTGTTTTTCATTTTGCCACAGAAATGGTGTTCACATTCTGGATTTGCTTGTATGCTTTGCTCTTAGTGTTTCAATTTTACAAGATTGCTTACTTCTAATTATTAGAATAACCTTGAAACTTATTTCATACTTCAGTTTTATACATTTGGCAGTTTATTTTTAAAACTTCATAAAACATTGTCACATATTGAAATCACTTATAAACCCTGCAAATCATTTACTGTGTTAGGCTGTTGCTGTAGTTGTAAAAAATATTACCAAGAAATGTGTAGCTTATTGAGATTGTAATCTATATTGTCTATGAAAACTCTGTAGATCGCAAGCTCTCATTTTGTGACTGGGAAAGGACAGTAAATTGAATATTTAGCCTCATAGTTTGAATGTTTTAACATTGCAGGACTTTGTTTGTCTGATGGTGTGAGATCACAACTTGATGAATTGATGATGGAGGCTCTCTTACTACAACTCTCATTGCCTGAGATGCAGCACATCTATCGGATCTTACAAGCAGCTCAGTGCCCTGTGGTAGAAGATGTTCAGGGGCAGTCAGAATTACTGCAATGTGACCCAGTAGCGGTGCAGTGTCGCACGGAAACCTGGAGCTCATGCATTGCAGAGGTATAAAACTGCATCATATAATTAATGGTGTGGGCTACAAATTGTCAAATCTAGCATTCATGCACCCTCATGGCTGTTCATTTCAAGTATACTTTATTCTTGCGGCATTTGCCTACGAATACAAGGTCACTACACTTCACAATAAATCCTGTAAAAGATTTTGAGATACTTCAATGATGGGATCAGGAATTAATAAAAGAATCGAGATTGAACAAACCATTCTATACATGTTTGTCATTGGACAAAATAATCACTCCATCCTAAATGGTGCCAATATAGAAGTTTCCCTTTCTGGGAGATAACCGGTTCATTTGTGTATCAGACTCTAACTGTATTCATGGAGGGGAACAAATATCCAATATTCTGCAGATGGAAAGCCAAGGCACTGTAGGATTATTGCTATAGTACCATATATCTGTTTCAGCTGAAATGCTTAAATGTTGTGGGCCGCTTATTGCGAGCTAACATTTTCTAGTTGGAAAAATGTGCTTGTCTGAACATACCACTTTTTCACATTTACGAGTGATATTTCTCCATGATTAATTGCCAAAAGGAGGCGCAGTTCGGTTGAGGAACTGTACTGGGCTAACGGAATAATCATATAGTTACAATTCCTCTTCATCCATTTTGAATCCTTGATTGAATTGGCCCATATTGCAGTTATACTTATGAGGCGTTTGTCAAAGATTCCAGTTGGTTAGCACCTTGGGAGATCCCACTCCACGGAAATTAGTGATAATTTTTTTTTGTCAGCTGGGTGTCTGCAGAAAAAAAGCTAAATATATGCTATAGGAACAGGAGTAGGCCATTCAGCCCCTCAAGCCTGTTCTGCCATTCTATGGCTGATCTATAGCTCAACTCCAAGTTTCTAGATATTTAAATAAATATTCACATTCACATATACGATGATGATAACAATCATAATCCTTGCATTTGATATAGCGCTTTAAAACGCTTCACAGAATATACTTTAAAGTGGATTGACTGTATATTTTGTGGGTGAAAAGTGGCAGCTAATTGCACACGGCAGCGTCCCACAAACAGTCATGGTTTGAGAGACCAAATTATTTTGTACATTGATTTCAAAGGAATTATTACCCCCGGAAAAGCCAATCGACTGACAACCAGGTTCCTATTTACTTGCAAGGTAAACAGAGGCATGTGGAGTAAGGAAACTTGTCCAATATTTTGACCTGCTCCAGAATCGAGCCCAGGTCCTCTCGCTTGCGAGGCAAGTGCTCTAAGCTAAAGGACTCACATCTAGGATTTGCTCTTCTGACATTGTCAGCAATAGAAAGAAGAAACCTGTAGTACTGTAGCTTCCTACTGAAGGTTTTCTGTGTCTTCAGTTGGATAATGGGCCTGCTTTGGGACTTATAAATATCAGAACTGGGTATTCATGAGACTTAGTTGGCTAAACGTATTGAATTTATGTGGGAATGTCAAGTTAAAATATTTGTGAACGACTGCATTGGTTAAAAAGTGACAATTCATTAATAATGTCTCAACCATAAAGAATAAAACTGCAAACTTTTTGATGAAGGTAGTTCTTGTTTGTGCAAATTCACTACATTGAAATGTATTCTGTTTCAGACTGAAGGCTGCTGTCTAAAGTCTGTCAAAAAGGATGTGATCTCTGAGAAAAAGAGACGACTTGACAAAGAAGCTTTCATGGGTGACAAAAAAGAAAAACTCAAAAAACTAAGCAAACCCACAAAGAAGAATTTCAGGTTAAACCTGCAAAAATCAAAAAATCCGAATTTAGGAAGAATAGAAACTGAGAAATATTTTGAATTTCTAAGGCCTAATGAAGCATTATCTGTGATAATGGAGCCCCCCTACTCTGAGCCTGAGGACTCTGAGGATGATGATGCAATCTGCCCTGCAGAGAACTGCCAACAACCAGAGGGTGATGAGGTCAGTTTGTCATTTCTGTGCTTATTTTCTCAGTTTAACATGAGCAGCGCAGTGCAGAAATGCTCCTTAAACTTTTCAACTTGGTGAATTGTAATGCATATCCCAGGTTAGTGCAGACCAAAAATTTGCATCAAATTGACAAGCTGATCGCCAAGGTTAAAGTGGATTCTGCATTCCACAGAATTTCTGGATGGGATCAGTTTGGAAGTGATGAAAATTTAAATTGCAAGTATATTATTATAGTAAATTGTCTCATCAAACTCCTTTTCCCCTTCTGTCTGTTTGACCATTTCGAGCATTAGAACTGGGGGAAGAAAGAAATGCATCTATCCAATGTGAATGTACTGCTGAGAAACCAGTATTAGATGGAGTTGTTCCACACTGTCTGCTCGTGCAGAATTGCCTACTGAGCTCAGATTAAAGCATGATTGTGCCTCTTTCACACTGCCAAAGAATATATACAACACTGTGCTATGACATTTTTATTTTTGGAAGGAAACTGTTAAGATTTAAACATAACTTAGTAGTTCAGTACAATAGGCAATTTTCAAGCGTTTTCTGATGCATTTAGAAAATGAGTGCCATAATTTCTTAGCAGTTATGATGTTCTTGTTTAGTATTTACTTAGTTAAAACACTTGCCAATTCCTTCCCCCCTCACCCCGAATAGCTTGGTGCCTTTTTCTCTGATTTAGTTTGCTGTCTTATTGCAATAATGCCCAGCCACACTTTGTGCCTCCAATGCTTCTTCACTTGCTATGTTTTCTGAATGTACTCGTCTTATCATTGTGACACAATCTGTTGATCACTATTTTATAAATGAATGTGTTTGGGGGGGGATAAACTGATATTGGCAAATGGCATGATTGTTCTTCGTCTAAGCTCCAAATCTTGTTCGTTGTATCCATTGAAATATGGTCTTTATATATCAGTCCTTAGTTTTTAGTTAGAATCACCTTCCAATCATTCTTAGGAGAAACACTGATTGTAGCTAATTCAGAAATCTTTATTTGTCAGTTTCCCAGTATTGGAAAATTGTGCTCTATAAATTCTGCCTTAACATCAGAGAGGGAAAAGAATGGGATTGAAACACCAAGACACACATTTTCTTTAGTTGTATACTACAGTAGCAATGGAAAAGTAGTCCCCGAGGTGAGTAACTGTATAGGACACTATTGGCGCTTGTACTTTCTGATCCTTGTTTGTCTTATTTAACTAAGAAACCAAAGTGAAGTTTTCATTGGAAAGGGATACCAACATGGCTTCCAAACTTGGCCTGAAAACCATATGAATCTTCAGTATCCCTGCAATACTGGAAGCCAATGATATGACCAGCTTTATAGAGAAATCTTTGAAAGATCTATTGTGTTGTGCTAATCTGATGGGAATTAAAAGCACAAAATATAGCATTGACCAGTGCCTGGGTGATCATGCTTAAAAGTGCCAAGATTAAACTGTACAATTGCCTGAAAATATTACAGAATATCAATTCAAGTAAATACAGTTCTCTAGTCTGGATACAGCCACCAGCCACTGACTTGAATTTTGATGCAAGATCTTCACTCCAAAGGCTCACAAGTAGTTTAAGTATTGAATATTATGGTTGAAGTGGAGTCTCCCCATATAAACTGCAGTCCTTCACTGTTAGTCAGTGCCAAACATTTGACTTTGCCTGGCATGTATTCTTTGGCTTAGATTTCCAATTCCATCAGGGCTAAACTCATTGAATATAAACTGCGAAGATCTTATAATGGTCTGAGCCCGATTATGGAAGTGCAGTCTAGAGCATAAAGAATCCTGTTTATTAGATATTCCTGGATGAAATTTTGAGGTTCGCTATACTCAGTAACTCAGATTTTGTGTTTTAGTTGGAGGCGAGTTGAATATCCTTTTAGGGAGTTTGTAAAACATGCTTGAGTAAATCTGCAACTTGGCGTCTGAGGAGGCCTGCCCCACTACAGCTAGGCATCCGACCACCTTTAAATGTCTTTACACTAATTTGCCTTTATTTGATAGAATAGATGCACGGGCCCAGAAAGAAAGTTATCTTCGAGATTGCCGCTGTGCCACGACACAAACAGATTTGTGTATTGTTGAAATCCAGCTGACATTTTTGCAGATAATTAGGACCTCATCTCTTCAGATGGCTGACTGAAGAAACTGCCAAGAAAGGTTTCATACTGCTCTTCACTTCACATTGCCTCTTTTTCCCCCTCCAAATCCACTCCTGTAGATTCTTGGCACAGTTGCAGTCCATATGAGAGACCATGGATGTGCAGAAGTTATGCTTTTCCACATTGTAGAGAGGCTTTGAGGGCCATGGGGAAAACAATATGGCTTGATTTTCACTTTTTGAACTAAGAGGAGGCAAGTTTCTATCACAACAAAAACAACATTTCATTTATATAGCGCCTTTCACGTCAGGAGGACGTCCCAAGGTGCTGAAATCTCGGTGACCATCAGCATCTTGAATGTTTTGAGAACCACATAGAACAGTGAATGGTTACAAGTTCTGCTGTTGCCTCACTATTTTATCACTGAATTGAACATATTCATTTTGGGAAAAAGGCACCGAATGTTCTGCGAGCTCAGCCATATATCTTAACAACAAAGCTGAGTCAAAGCTGACCAAGCATGTAACTGGATCTGTTGTGTCTTAAGTGCAAAATCTTCAAGTTGGCTGTAGTCGGATAAGAAAATAGTAATAAATTGCATACTGGGAGATGCTTGTTACGGAGTTCAATGTGATAAACATTGCTGGGAGTTATATTTTTGTTCTAATTCAATATCCCTATGGGGTATGGAATATATTGAATAGGATGTGAGTTCAACTGCATAAGTAGATTTTGATCTAGAGACAACAGATAATATTTGACAGCCAGTCCTTGAAGAGAGATGAGCACCACAAAGTATCCTTTGCCTCTTCTCTACATGGTCCTTCAGGACAGTCTCCAAGCAACAGTTGGTGTCCACTACAACTCCCAAGTACTGATAAGAATCGACAACTAGACCTGATGCAGATTAAGCTTCTGGCTTGTAAGACTAGTGCGCGAACAGTTCTCCTTTATGATTCTGAGCTACTGGGAATGCAGCAGAGAGGCTTGCTCCAACCCATTTGGAAAGTCCAGGATCAAGGAGTAAGTGGATTTGTGGTAAACGTGGGAAGCGACTGCAGGGTGGGAGGGTTTCAGCTTATGCTGACCCATTGCTGAGCATGCTAGAGGCTAAGTTCGCTTCACAGTCTGTTTGCCAAAACCCCTCACATGAAGACCTGGATTAATCAGCAGGTGCTGAGTAAGCCTGATAAGTGGCATTGGATTTGGATCTCAGTCATCAAGGTTGCTGGCAGGTCATAAGCTGTCCTATGAAGGTTCACCGCACAATACTGAAAGCAGATGTCTCCCAGCAGATAGCTGATGAGGAAACTCTGAGGCTTGGGGCAAAAGATGCTGAGAGGTGTTACCTGGAGTCCGAATTCGTGAACACACGAACACATTCTTATATCTAGGGCTTGGTATCCACTTCGATTGGTTTGCAGAGAGGTAAGAGGTTGCTGCTCAAGCTCTGCACCTCTAACTTGTGAAAGCATCGCTCAATGGGAAGGAATGTGTGTCTGAGCTGTGGGCTAGATATTTAGTGACATTTCTTTCCTGCATTTCATGCTGAGCTGTGTTGCCCACCAGGAAACTTGCGAGGAGTTTATGGTACCTGCTATCCACCTAATGATGGCTCAAACCTATGCTTGGCTGATTTGAAATGACCAACCAGTGAATATCCTCCAGGGGGAGGAGGTAAGCAGGGTCTCCTTGGAGCTGAACTGGCTCTCCGGTGAAATGTTTGGCAATAGAATGTTAGAATTGAGTCCACTCTCTGTGGTGATGGTCAGTGTTCCGATTCCTAAGTTAGGTGGATCTCCAGGGCACTGCTGATGACAGCCCAGCTGGTTTATTAGCAGGTCTTAGAAGGGCAGGCAAGTCACTTGGAGCAAAAAATCTTTCCACTCGTCTCCTTTTGACCCTGTGTGCCCAAGCCCTTAGGGTAGAATGGTCCTAGTTGGACAAGCAGTAGGAAAGTTTGCCAGATAGTACTTTCGATGGCAAGCTATGGGATGTTAGCTGGTTAAACTCCAGCAGTTACCTCAACACACACTCTGAGGACCCAAAGCCTTGGTTCTTGCCGACCTGCGCATAACACTCTCTGGAATTAGGTAAGTAAGATGTGGCCCTCCAGGGAGAGAGTCCTTATTCCATTTCAATAAACGTATTAGGGAATTTTAATATATTTGTGAAATGCATGGAACTCTGTTTGGTTTGGATACTCTTAATGGTGATGGGTTTCCATGTGTGTCAGATACCAGGCTGACCAAAAAAATAAATAATCTTTTGTTAGGGTTATCCAGAGATTGATCCAGAAGCTTGCTGCAGGAGCCGACAATTAAGTTTTCCATTAGATGTTTTATTTCCTGGATGGGGCAATTCCTGTGCAGAAGTGACCACAAATATGAGAAGCCAATTACATACTGCCTCACAAATCTGCTAAAAATGTACTTGTTGACTAACTTGAGATTCTCTAGAGGCAAAGCTTTTTCTCATGTGGAGACGTGTATAGCATTATCCTTCTCCTAAGCCTTCATTTGATGCCTTGGTTCCTAAGAGACACACCCATCTCTGCAAAAGTTCTCAACTCGGCTCTGGACACTTTATATTGACACCCCGGAGAGCACCCAAGACTGGAAAGTTAAATAGCTAAGTGAAAATATACCAGCTGGCGACAAGATAATGAGATCTTAGATATCTTTATATAGACTTGAGGTCTATATAAAGATTAAGCAGCCATCTGGTGGAAAATCCAGTAGGTAAATATCCAGATTCCTGAAAAGTTTCAAAAATTCAAACCTTTTGATCAACTATTAATGCACCAGAGACCTGGATCTCAATTTGTCCATTTGACATTGGACACATTTCAATCTGTGGTATCTGTGACCTTCAGTTTCTTTTAAAATTGTTACGCTGCTTGCTTTTACTTCAGCTTAATCATTTTAAAAACTATAATTTGAGTTGTACCACATGTGGTTACTATGTGTTCGTTTTTCCCCTCCAACTTTCTCCCTCCTCTCCTGAAGGCGCTGATTCATGCTGGGGTATGGTTACATAGGGACCCAGAAGCCCTCTGATACTTCACCCTAGTGGCCATTCTTCATGTGACGGTGAGTGTAAGCAAGCTATTCAACCAAATCTGATTCTGTCCTTAATTGGCATGGCGCTCGAGTGATTAGGAGTGGAACCTTTGGCTACTGATCTTCTTCCTGGCTCTGAGCCCCATCCCTGGTAGATAATAGCTAACTCAGCAAAGCCTGGTCTGGGTGGCTCAGTATCACACCAGACGCTGCTTTAACCTTTGAACCATCAGGCCAGTGATACTAAAAAGTGATTTTTTTACAAAATCTTTTCAACCATTTGCAGCCCAGTGGTTAAGCTCTGTTTGGTGTGAACTGGCAATGGTGGTGGGGTTCTAGTATAGGATTCAGACTGAGGAGAGGTTTGAGTTCTTTGATCTCAGCCTTCCAGATTATTAACCTAATATCTTCTATTTACAGCATCAAGTTGCTTCTTGAATGAGTCCAGTGTATTGGCCTCAATTACCCTTTCTGGAAACCTGTTCCAGCTTTTATTACCCTCTGCATCATAAAGCAATGTTTCTCGATATCTATCCTAAACTTGACCTTCACAATCCTGAATGTTGTTCTGCTACCTTGGCAAATCTTAAGAAGTATTCAGTTTACTTTCTCTATCCCATTGCATATCTTGTGTACTCTGTAGAACCCCCTGAAGTATTTTCGATGCTGAGGAGTCGAAGTTTATCTAGTTATTCCTCATAACTCAATACTGTTGGGAATGAGCCTCATTGTTCTCCTGTGTACTTCCTTACATTTTGGAAATCATAATTTTACAGCTTGAGCATGACTTCTGAACTGCACTGATCTAGCAATATAGCTCAGCATCCTGTTTTTGTTGTCTCATGGGTAAATCTTCCTCCCCTAAAGCACCCTACTTAATACCTCACTCTATTTTGACCAAATTCCCCTTATGATTACCCTCCATTTCCATTTAGTCAGTTGATAACCCACATCCATGACTTAACACTGACAGCTTGTAAAGGAGCCTCTTGTTGAAGGAAGAACAGGTATGCTGTTATTGCTTCTCACTTTCATTTTGTATGTCACCTCCGCTGAGTCTGCGGTTGGTCATGCAAAGTCTAATACATTCTGAAGCCATATTGGCTATTGTGTAGGATTGTTTTGCTTCCATTTTGTTTCTGATAGATTCTATTAATTTTCCAATTATTCAGGTTAAGCTAATGGTTCTGTAGTTACCTATAGATGGTGTCGTCCTTGAATGTGGGAGCCATGTTTGCTTATTTTCAACCCATTCGAATGTTGTAGAATTCACACATTTTGGTTGTTGGATGATAAACCTGTAAGGAGTAGTCATTTAATATTATCCTAAACACACTGTTTTTCCCCTTTATGCATCTTTGGGTTTAACTGCCTCCCTCACTTACTCCTTTGCTAATGTAAGTTGAAAGATTGGAGGCTGCTTTTGCATCCACTTTGAAGTTCTCTTGGTTCCCTCAATTATGTTAACCATTTAATCTTCCATTTTTCACTTTCCTGTTTCAGAGAAGTTTTACAATGTGTACAGCCCCTGCTGGTCCTGCATAAGTTGTCTAATGGTTGTGAAAATCCTCCCAGGTTGTTACAAAGATCAACTCATCATATTTGCCCATCTAAAGTTGGTATGCCAACTTTAGTAAGATATTTGCACTCTTCCTAAATCAGACTAAATGTTGTGCTACGACCATTATTATCAAGCAGTTCAATCATTTGTATTCTCTGTCTTGTGTGGGTCACTCAAGGAACCATATCCAAGGAGAGATATGACCCTTATAGACTTGATACAGAATTAGTCGTACTGCTGCTCCTACCCACAAACTCTTGCCCACTTATCTACTCTAATGAAGCCTATAGGTCCGTTATCAAATATTAATGTCCAAATTTATATTTGTTTTTTCTGAAACCATCTATTGGTAATGAGTCTTTTATTGGACCTCATGTCCAGTGGCTAAGTTTGAGTCATTCATTTTTCAAACAGATGTTTGTTTTGATCAAAGTAGCATGCCTTCCAGAGTATCTCCAATGTCTGAGCAACACTTTGTTTACTTGTTAAAAGGTAATGCTCCAAACATCCAAGCCTTGCATGTAGATATTATGTTTAATCTAATCATGTTTATTGTAAAAGCAAGCAATGAATAGTGCTATTCAGCTATCCATTCTACCCCAGCGCCTTGGGACGTCCTCCCGACGTGAAAGGCGCTATACAAATGTAATATTGTTGTTTTTGCTAGTCCTGCAAACTATCTTTTACTCTTTGGTGCAGGTGGACTGGGTCCAGTGTGATGGCAGCTGCAACCAGTGGTTCCACCAGATCTGTGTAGGTGTTTCTTCAGAAACTGCAGAAAAGGACGACTATATTTGTGTCAGCTGTACTGTAAATGGTCAGATCATGCAGCAGAATGGTAACGACTAGCCTGGAGCTCAGTGCTAAACATCGCACGGGTTCCACTGGAAGAGATGGATTTGGTGTCCATCCAACCCACAAATGGTGCTACTTCTCTACTCATGGGATCATCTATCTACAAGAACTATCAAATTTTTTCCACCTTTGTATTTTCTCATTCTTGTATGAACTTTTTGTCTGTGGTTGTGTAAGTGAGGGATGCTGACTACAGCAGGGTTTTCTTCCCATTATGAAGACTCTGCACTGGTTCACTTTGAACGAAGCTTATTTTCCATACCTCAGTTTGAGATTTGCCTCCATATATACCCAATAGCATTGGGTGTAAAAGAAATGCAATCACCAAAAACCATAGACTTTTTTATGGGACCCTCTGGTTAGTACCGGCATCTTAATCTTAAGATATTGACTTGTGTTTTGTAGTTTTAGTTTTATTTATCCCAGTAATAACAAATTTGTGAGTTAAATGGCTGGAAATGTTTTTCCAAGAGTGTTGCTATTAGAGCCTTGGTTATTGTACAGAATGCAGGTGTTTAGGCTCCTAGCATCACAGACTTAGAGCTAGACAATGAAACAAGGTCTGTAAACTTACTGCCCACGCTGTACTTTGGCTTTTTTTTGGTAGCTTGTATCAAATGTTGCAGTTTCCTATGTGAAATAAACCTTTGGTTATGAAAGAGCTGATAAGCCTGCTATTTGTACAGCACCACTCGTAATTTTTAATTCAATTAATTCTCTTGTACAACTTATTAAAAGCAGTGCCAAAAAATGCAAAGTAGAGGCTGTAATAGCTTCTTGTGGGAAAGAAAATTAGACTACTTTTGATATAGTGCCTTATCATGTCTTCACAACATCTCAAAGCACTTCACAGAATATGCTGTAAAGTGAATCGACTGTATATTTTATGGGTGAAACAAGGCAGCCAATTGTGCACAGCAGCGTCCCACAAACAATTGTGGATTAAGTGACCATTTTTTTGAAGGAATTATTACCCCAGAAAAGCGATCCACCAATCGACTAACAATTGGGTTCCTACTTACTGCTAGATAAACCGAGGCGTGTGGAGTAAGGAAACTTGACCAAGGTTTTGCCCTGCCCAGGAATCAAACCCAGGTCTCTTGCTTGTGAGGTGAGTGCTCTAACCACTGAGCTACAGGACTCCATACAATATTGCCGAGTTATTCCGAGGCAATATTCTGTACCTACTGGGAGCAAGTCATGCGGCCACACCCTCATTGAAACAGAGGAATAAAAGCAGGGAGACTGGAAGGGCAGCAGTGGGGATGCAGGTGTAGCTTACAATTTCCTTCTCCCCTCCAAATATTCCATTCTCTTTTCCAGAAACTTTTCAAGTGTCAGTATGAGACATTTATTGCATTAGGTACAGGGAAACCTTAGAATGCAACATTATAAACATTATAAGAACAACATTATAAAGAGGCAACGATTAAATGGCTGACTTCTGGATGGTCAAGTTGCTTTCTGACCCACTTGTGTATGTTGAATTGCAGGATCTTGGTTTTCAGGTAAGAAAATGCCACAAGCCTACGTTATAAATTAAGGCACATTACAACTAATTTGTACAATAGTATTTTAAATTTCAGGACCAATCTTGTGCTTGCCTTCAAAGCTAACTGAAGGAGGGGGTATTCAGTTGCCAATTGCACCAGTTAAGCACTCGGACTGTCCTTCTGTTTGTTCTACAATTATTAGTACGTTTTAAATAAACCATTTTCTGAAGGTGATTAATTCTGGAAGATGCAAACTTCCGTTCACACAGTTCTGGGCGCTCACGGGCTCTGCTGTACTTACAATGATAACAGCAGAAAAACAGGACATTCAGCACAAGCACTGCTGCTGTTTGTAACCCCCTCTGTTCAGCCCTATTCCTTTCTCCTTCACGTGTATATCAAATTTCTGCTGAGACCCATTGATGCCAATGGCTGAAAGCATTGCCGCCGCTTCAAGGCACTGTCCTTGAATGGTTTAGCTCTTACCTTTCCCACCGTCTTCACTTCGTCTCAACGAATGGCTTCTCCTCCACCCCCCGTACTGTCTCATGTGGTGTCCCTCAGGGCTCTGTCCTCGGTCCCCTCCTCTTCACCCTCTATATGCTCCCCCTTGGTGACATCATCCGCAAACATGGGGTTAACTTCCACATGTATGCGGATGACACCCAACTCTACCTTTCCTCCTCTACTCTCAACTCCACGACCCCCGATGTCCTGACAGCTGCCTGTCCGACATCGAGTCCTGGACGAGAGACAACTTTCTTCAGCTCAACGTGCGAAAAACCGAGGCCCTCCTGATTGGCTCACGTCAGCGCCTCCGCACCTCAGGCGCTGACACCATCAGCATCCAAGGCTGCACTCTCCACCTCGCAAAGCCAGTCAGGAACCTCGGCGTTTTGTTCGACCCTGAGCTGTCCTTTCTCCCTCACATCCGCACCACAACTGGCACCGCCTTCCATCACCTCCGGAACATCGCCAGATTACGGCACTACCTCACCCCTCACGCTGCTGAAACCCTGGTTCACGCCTTTGTCACCTCAAGGCTGGACTATGGGAACTCTCTCCTCGCCGGCCTTCCCGCCACCTCCCTCCACACTGCAGGTCATTCAGAACTCTGCAGCTCGTGTACTGTCCCGCACCAGGCTTCGGGACCACATCACTCCCACCCTCGCTCGCCTCCACTGGCTCCCCATCCCCCAGAGGATTGATTTCAAGATCCTCATCCTCACCTACAAGGCCATTCACGGCCTTGCTCCCTCCTACCTCTCCAACCTACTATCCCCCTACCTACCTGCCCGTACCCTCCGTTCCTCTGGCTCCGGTCTGCTCCACGTCCCCCGCCCCAACCGCCCTACCATCGGTGGTCGGGCCTTCAGCCTCTCAGCCCCGAGGCTCTGGAACTCCATCCCCCAGTGCCTTCGCCGCTTCCTCCCTTTCCTCCTTCAAGGCCGGTCTCAAAACCTTTCTCTTTGACCGTGCCTTCAGCTCCCCTCTCGACTCTCTTCCTCCTCCTCGCTCCCTCCCTTCCCTCCCCTCACCCTGACCATTTCCCCCTCCTCGCTCCCTCCCTTCCCTCCCCTCACCCTGACCATTTCCCCCCTGCTCGGGTCATGACCCAACTGTGCAGCGCCTTGGGACGTCCTCCTGACGTGAAAGGCGCTCTATAAATGGAATCTTGTTGTTGTTGTTGTTGTTGTTGTCTTCTGTGTTGATGTGTTATCTGTCGGTGACCCACAGTCAACCAAATACCAGCCCCGAAAGTAGCCCAATATTATGCATTGCCTCCTGTCGCCGGGAAGCAGTGGCCGATTTCGATGGCGTTTCTGAAACTACGGAAAGGCTTTCAAATGAAAAAACAGAAAAGGTTTTGGGGATTTGAGTTGAGAATTCGGTCTCCGCCCAAAGCCTTTTTTCACGCACAGAGCACAAACCGCCCAATTGGGCGTGAGGGCGGCGCCCAATGCGGCCTCAGTGGGAGGAGCCTGAGAGCCGCGGCGCATGCGTAGATTACGGTGGCGCAATGAACTCGCGTCGACATGTGCCGCGCATGCGCACTCGCCGGCTCGGGCGGCAGTTGGGCATCACATTAGCGGGAAGATGGCGGCGGCGGCGGGAGCGGGAGTCGGGCTGCCCGGGGGCAGTGCCGGGGCCGGGGCCGGGCCTGTGCAGCAGGGACTGAAGGAAGCGCTGTTTGAGGCGCTCAGCTCCATCCTGTCCCCAGTGCAGGAGGTGCGCGCCGCCGGCGAGGAACAGATCAAAGTGCTGGAGGTGACGGAAGGTGAGAGGGGAGAGAGAGGGAGAGAGGCGGCGGACATTACCCCGCGATCACACCGGCTCCTTCACTACCAGCAGTGCTCTCCCGCCACTCACTACACTACATGGGGGGTTGCCGCCCAGGGGCAAGGAAGGGGTGGGCGGGAGCCCCGCCCCCCCCCCGCCTGGCCCCCCCCCCGCCTGGGCCCCCCCGCCTGGGCCCCCCCCCCGCCTGGGCCCCCCCCCGCCTGCCCCCCCCCCCCCGCCTGGGCCCTCCCCCCCGCCTGCCCCCCCCCCCCCGCCTGGGCCCCCCCCCCGCCTGCCCCCCCCCCCCCGCCTGGCCCCCCCGCCTGGGCCCCCCCCCCGCCTGCCCCCCCCCCCCCCCGCCTGGCCCCCCCCCCCGCCTGGCCCCCCCCCCCGCCTGCCCCCCCCCCCCCGCCTGGGCCCCCCCCCCGCCTGGGCCCTCCCCCCGCCTGCCCCCCCCCCCGCCTGGGCCCTCCCCCCCGCCTGGGCCCTCCCCCCGCCTGCCCCCCCCCCCGCCTGCCCCCCCCCCCCCGCCTGGGCCCCCCCCCCCCCTGTCCTGCCCCATGGAGCAGTGCCGCAGCCATTAAGATGCTTCTGTGGTGTGTTTCTGGGCTCTGTCACTGGAATAATAACAATAATCCTTGCATTTGATATAGCATCTTATCACGTCTTCACGGTGTCTCAAATGGACTACCATCTAAAGCACTGGCTTCACCCAATACATGTGGCCGGGAGTTTGTTATCGACAGAAACTGATCCGTGGCTCTTGTGGAATGGATTTGGAACCATGTTGCTGCTTCACATAGGGCATATTCTGAAAAAGCTCTGATAACCATGTGCTAAATAAACAGTGACTGGTGGCTAAGCACCAAGTAATGCCCATCGTGCTCAATAAACTGTAACTTCACATGCTGCTGAACCCAAAAAGGGGATATTGGGATAGAGGAGGAAATTAGGAATAGAATCGCTATCCGATCGGTGAGCTTTTATTGAGCTGTTAAATATATTGTAATTTTTATCATTCTTCACCTCAGAATATATTATGTATATAGATAGCATTGCAAACTTCTCCAAGCAAACAGAGCATCAAATTGTGTGCTATATTGAAAGTTACAGCGAAAGCTATATCGAAAAATTGTGTGCTATATCGTGGAGTCCTGTAGCTCAGTGGTTAGAGCACTCGCTTTGCAAGTGAGAGACCTGAGTTCAATTCCAGGCAGAGGGTGAAACCTCGGGCAAGTTTCCTTACTCCACACAGAGCCTAATAATAATCCCTCCAAAACCAAAAACAATAATAAATGGGTCATTTTCAATCTACGACTGTTTGTGGGACATTGCTGTGCGCAATTGGCTGCCGCGTTCGCCCACAAATATACAGTCAACTCACTTTACAGTGTGTTCTGTGAAGCGCTTTGGGATGTCCTCCCGACGTGAAAAGCGCTATATCAAATGCAAGGATTATTATATTCCTTTGCTGTTTGCTTCCCAAGAAGCTGGAGGCAGTTTGGGTGCCAAGTAGTTTCTTGTGTGATGCGGATTTAACATTTTTACAATCTATTCAGATGAGCTTTCAAAAGAAAAAGTAGTGCCACTCATTAGAATATGTTTATCAATGCTATCATGTACACACAAAAAAAGGATGAGCTTAGAAATGCTTATGACAGCCAGTGGTCGAATGAACTGATAGAATGCATGGGACCCTCTGAAATTATTTGGGAACCATGCCAGGTAAGATCTCGAACAAAGACATGGACTCGAGCTCAGAATAGCAATGGACAGTTCAGATTTAATTAATTTGCACAGAGAAGTGAATAATAATAATAATATGTGCTACTGGCCACCTAGGGAATGGAGGAACATTCAAGACAGATATTTGGCGGGGAATTCAATGGAAAGGTATGAAAGATACTTTACTTTGAGACCACATGTAGCTCAGTTGGTGGGTTTCAAGATAGTCACACTCGCCTAAAAATCACTTCATGCCTTGGCATCTCCCTACCTCTCTGACCTACTCCTCTACCCGTCTCCTTCGCTCAACCCGTTCAGGCCTCCTTGACCCCCTCCTCTCCACCATCGGAGTCTGTGCTTTTACCCACTGCCCTGACCCTCTGGAACTCCCTCCCTCAATCCTTCCTCGTTGTCCCTCTTCATATCAAACCTGAAGACTGTCCTCTTCAATCATACCCTATGGTCACTATGCACGTCATTGTTAAGTGCTCCCAAGATGCTACTCTGCATAAAGGGACTATATAAATGCAAGTTGTGGTTGGATTTTGTGCTCAGTGCTCAAACTGGTCATACAGACGAGTTAAAATTTGGCTAGCATTTTTGCCTGACTTTTAAGTGATTCCTGTTTCAAAGGAGGGCTTTGCTGCAATTGCAATCCCATCAAATAACCTAATGATGTCCACTTTTCAGCATCGCACAGAAGGAATGGTCACATGAATGAAGGAAAATACTAGTGTCTAGACAAATAGACTATGTGACTGCCTTCAGAAGATAATATAATCCTTGCATTTGATATAATGCCTTATCACATCTTCGAGATGTCTCAAAGTGCTTCACAGAATATACTGCGAAGTGAATTAATTGTATATTTTGTGGGTGAAACGTGGCGGCCAATTGCGCACAGCAGAACATAGGAAGGTGACTTTAGTCATGTGACTGCATCAACTCCACGTGAATCAGTTGACTGTATTTGCATCTATGTTTGAATATAGTTTCCAGTAGTATTTGAGTTTGGAATCTTGCCCTGAAAGGAATGTTAATGAATTATGATGGATGTTAGTTACAGTATCTCAATCACAAAGCAGTTTTGCTTTAACACAAACCCCATGTTCAGATTCACCATTATTTAAACCTCGCCACTGATGCTCCACTATAATTGCTTCAGATCATTCCTGACAATTCAATGAGTAATTGCACTGAGCCAGTATTAGCTCTACATTCTCTGTAAACTTGTAGTGCTGAGGAATATTTTTCTCACTGCAAAACTTACAACTCAAAATCTTTTTCCTTTTAAAAATCCGGTTAAGACTTTAAGCTCCATGGCACTTGGGTGAACTGTTGGTGATTATAAGTCAGCAGATTGATCGTTGGAAGCACACAGAGATAAGAATACTATTGTACATTGACGTATACTGGCTTGTGTGTTTTTTCCATGTAGTCCATTGATACCAGTATTTGGAATGTGTATGCTGATAGCTGTACTAACAGGCGTAATACTAGGGTCCATCTGGTCTTGTCTGTATTGTGCTAGCTGGTCTCTCACTGGGAGCGGAGAGTTGGATTCAGCTTCCTGTGGCAAGGAAGGAGAATTGGCCAGGATTCACGCTCCTGACAATTACCCAAGTAATCTTTCTGAGAGTCGATTATGCCAGTCAATTGGAATGGATCAAGCTTTGATGGATCCAGTAGCCAGGCTGCTGGTGGTTGAAATTTCCTTTCCAAATTGCTGTTGTCATCTCCCAGCTTCACTCCTTCCTCTCCCACCACTTCCTGTACAAGTTCCTCCAATCTAATCTTGCCTGGATCAGAGTCATAATCATCCTCTTTCCAAGACGAGGGTACCTTGTGCCTCCTTAACCTTCATATCTTTACTGGAGTCCTGTAGCTCAGTGGTTGAGCACTCGCTTTGCAAGCTAGAGACCTGAGTTCAATTCCAGGCAGGGCGAAACCTTGGGCAAGTTTCCTTACTCCTCACAGAGCCTAATAATAATCCCTCCAAAACCAAAAACAATAATAAATTGGTCATTTTCAATCCACGACTGTTTGTGGGACATTGCTGTGCGCAATTGGCTGCCGCGTTCGCCCACAAATATACAGTCAATTCACTTTACAGTGTGTTCTGTGAAGCGCTTTGGGACGTCCTCCCGACGTGAAAAGCGCTATATCAAATGCAAGGATTATTATTATTATTATTATTATTACTGCCTCTGTTATTGTTGGCTGCTTCACCACCTCTTCTCCCTGAAACGCCACTGTGGCTCTGCACATTTGTGATGTCCCTGCTGCCTGCCCAGCAGCTTCACTTCATCTCATTTAACAGCTTTTAACAATCCTTATAACTTCTATTATCCCTTGTCAGGTTATGTTCTGTGTTCCCCAGAGATGTATCTGAGCTTCTCTTCTTTTCATCATCTATATGCTTCCTCTTAATACCATCTGCTAGCATAGGGTCCACTTCCAATTGTACTGATTACACTCAGCTCAGCTTTACCATTCTTGAATATTGCTGTTATTATTAGGGAGACTCCCTGTCAGACATCAAGTCCTGCATGACTTTCTCCAACACAATCCAACACAGGGACCAGTGGAGTCTTGTAGCTCATTAATTAGAGCACTCATCTCGCAAGTGAGAGACCTGGGTTCGATTCCGGGCAAGGTGAAATGTTGAGCAAGTTTCCTTCATCCACGCGCCTCTGTTTACCGAGCAGTAAGTAGGAACCAGGTTGTTAGTCGATTGGTGGATCGCTTTTCCAGGGATAATAATCGTTCAAAAAAAGCAACAATAATTTGATCACTCAACCCATGGCTGTTTGTGGGACAGTGCTGTGTGCGATTGGCCACTGTGTTTCACCCACAAAACATACAGTCAATTCACTTGACAGTTTATTCTGTGAAACGCGTGAGACATCTAGAAGATGTGAAAAGCACCATATTAAATGCAAGGATTATTATTTATTGCAATAAATCTAAAGCTATTCTGCTTAACTTCCATCAGCATGTTATTACTCAAGCACTGACCACGTCGACTACGCTTGCCCAAATTGTGGAGCCTGTGTGGTACCTCGGTATTTATTCAATTCTCAACTCTCCATCCCATCTCTCAACAACAACTTGCATTTAAACAGTGGCATTGGAGTGCTTTGCGGGGACGGGGTAGATGCCAAGATGTGGGTATACGTGCATTGAAAGAAGTAGAGTTTGAGGGGGGACTTTTTGGAAAGAGAGGAAGCAAGAGAGAGAGTGTAGAGGGAGATTGGGCGGAGGGAACAGAAGGCTCAGTCACTAATGGTGCTCTGCAGAATGCCTGAGTTAACTGAGTGGAAGATTAAGTTAGGAGATCAGAGAGGTAACGAGGTGCCGGGTGGATGGATTTGTGAGAGTAGGGACCTTGAAGTTGAGCCATATGGAGTTGGCAGAGACTGGCAAGGATGAAGTTTGCTTTCCTCTATCTCCACAGTGTTGCTTGCGTGCCTCTATTACCTCATACCCAATGCAGCCCAAATCTCCCAGGTTGTTTTTCTCTCTCTTTGTAAAGTGCTTTGAGATGTTCTCCCTATATGAAAGTGCTGTATAATTGAAAGTTGTTGAGGTCATGAAGGGGTGTTGCAGCCCATGGAATGACCACCCACCTGAGAGGACAAGTTGCAAACCATAGAAAGCTAAAATCATTTTTCTAGAGACTATAATCCGGGACAAAGTAAATTTCCACTTAGAAAAATACGGGTTAAAGGACAGACAACGCAGGTTAGTTAAAAGCAAATAATGTCTAACAAACCTGATAGAGTTTTTTGATGAAGTAACGAGGAGGGTGGATGAAGGTAGTGCAGTTGATGTAGTTTATATTGATTTTCAAAAGGTGTTTGATAAAGTGCCACGCAATGGTTATTTTTCTGACTGCAGTTATGTCCCCAGGGATCAGTATTAGGACCACTGCTGTTTTTGATCTATATAAATGACCTGGACTTGGGTATAGGGAATACAATTTCCAAGTTTGCAGATGATACTAAACTAGGAAAAGTAGTAAACAGTGAGGAGGATAGTAACAGACTGCAAGAGGACATAGACAGACTGGTCAGATGGGCAGACACGTGGCAGATGACGTTTAATGTGGAGAAATGCAAAGTGATGCATTTTGTGAGGAAGAATGAGGAGAGGCAATATAAGCTGATGGTACAATCTTAAAGGGGGTGAAGGAACAGAGAGACCTGGGGGTCATATAGTAAATCTTTGAAGGTGGCCGGACAGGCAGATACAGCTGTTAAAGAGCATCCGGGATACTAGGCTTTATAAACAGGGGCATAGAATACACAAGTCAGGAAGTTATGATGAACCTTTATATAAAACACTGGTTAGGCCTCAGCGAGAGACTGTGTGCAGTTCTGGGCCCCGCACTTAGGAAGGATGTCAAGGCATTGGAGTGGTATTAGATATTTGGGGAGGACAAATCTGCAGGGCTATGGGGAGCGAGCGGGGGAGTGGGATTAATTTGGATAGGTCTTTCAAAGAGCCGGCGCAGACACGATGGGCCGAATTGCCTCCTTCTGTACTGTATAATTCTATGATTTGCTTGATTTGTCTGTGCATCCACTTGGAAAGACAGTATACATGCCCAAGTATACAGGAAACGCAAGCTAAGCTCTGCTAAATGCATCCTTTCAGACAACAGAGATTGTGGTGTCAGCAGTAACATTGTCTATGAATCCAGGCCTAATACCAGGATACTAGAGTCATGATAAAGAGCACTCAGACCTGAAACATGCGTGTTGAGTCAGGGATGTGATTGGGATGAATCTTATTAAAATAGCCGAGGATCCTATTGTTAATAGGATGGACAAAGATAGAAACAAAATGAAACATAGAAACATCAGCTATTGTGATGACTCCTCCAACTCATCGCCCACATTTTGCCTATATTCTGTGTTGCATGTTTCAGAAACTGGATTGTGTGAGGATATAAAACCACATATTAAACTGAAGAAATTAATTTAGAACTGTTCTACCTCTCACACTGTAGGTGTCCCACTGTCCCATTTCCCTCCCCTCATAATGACATTACTGAAGTATCAGCCCGTTTTGATGAAAGTCATTTTATTTTTAAAGTAATACTTTCTCTTTCAGAATTTGGCGTTCACTTGGCAGAGCTTACGGTTGATCCGCAAGGCATTCTGGCCATCCGACAGGTGAGTTTGCTTTGTGCTGTGGAAGTTTCCAATCTAATCCAGGAGACAAACTGTGTATTCATCAAGGAGAGAGTACACTAGAGATTTAACTCGAATTATTCAGGGAAGTCAAGTTAGCTATGTGATGAAACTTCACAAGGTCACAGGTTTGGGTTGGGCCTTTTTGATCTTATCCTTATAGATTACTAACCCCTTTGCGGAATAGAGCATTGTCTTCAATGAATCCTGCTATGGTAGCCTTAACCACTCTTCCTGGTAACCCAAGCTAACTCTTAATTACTTTTCATCTTTAGAAATAAAGATAACGAGCAATTAACATCTTCCTTCACATCACTGCACCTCTTGTCCTGATGCCCTGAAAGTATCTGAAAATATTGCTGTTTACAAAATTCTCTGTGGTTTGGATTGGGTAAATGGGGAAATAATCATATTTCTATTGGTTGATGCAGTCAGTAACAAGAGAAGATTCAGGATTATTAGAGAAGGAATAAACGGGAGTTTAGAATATACATTTGAGTCTGTGACACAATTTAAAAGGGATTGGATAAAAAAAAGGAGGAAAACTGAAAGGTTTGGACAAAGAGAATGGGATTAGAAACTGGATTATTGACCTTTCTATGATCACTGGATTTTATGCCATTTTTTCCATTGTTTTCCTCATTTCTTCCATTTCAATTTTTGAAATTCTCTTATTTCCTTGTAAATTTGATCATAATTCTTAATGGGCGAGAGGGAATATGAGATTTGATTTATATGTTGTGGCACTCATATGTATCTGGTTGTTTCAGTAAAGATTTAAAATCCATCCAGTCTGGGTATTTATTTGGCCTTTATGTACAAGGACACATCTGTCCCTTCAAGTGCCTTCCATATTGATTTTTAAAAAATGCTCACTCGTTTGTGAAGAGCCTCACTGACAGTTGGTTACATTCACCAGATAGAAGTATATTGATTGTTGGCAAACGTTTTGGAAAAATATTTTGTTTTTCTTTGTAAGTTGTTAATTTTCCACCCTTCAGAAATGGAGTGCTGATCTGAGGGATGGGGGGCAGGAATGATCCAAAGAAATGGTCACATCAGAGCTCAAGTTTTTGTCAGCCTGGCTCAGTTGGTAGCACTGTCACCTATGAGTCAGAAGGTTGTGGGTTCAAGATCCACATGAGGCCTTTGAACTCACATTGTCTCGGCTGGCAGTGCAGTGCAGTGCAGGGGTGGGGTGGGATTGCAGTGTTGGAGGTGCCCTTATGGATGAGATGTTAAACTGAGGTCCCATCTGCCTGTTCAGGTGTTTATCAATGCAGTTAGCAGCCACCTCTTTGTTTTTCTCCACAGTTAGCATCTGTCATTCTCAAACAGTATGTGGAAACTCATTGGTGTAACCAGTCTGAGAAATTCCGCCCACCTGAGACCACTGAAAGGGTAAGAGTGCCCTAAAAGCATGTAACTAACTGCATTGAATGTACTGATTGTAATCAATTGTAATTAGTTTGTACTCATTAAAGTGATGCTATTTTTAAGTGAAGTTAGCAAGTGAATTAAGTTAAATTCACTTATGCTTGAAACTTACATAAATTCAAGCAAACCCAGCAGGTTGCAGCACTTTGCTATTATGGGCAACTGTGTCAGGGCCAGGAATACCCAGCTTTCCCACAATCAGAGAGCTCTTCACCCTGAACCTTAAAAGTGCCCCTCCACTGTAACCTTTTCGTTTTCATGCTATTGAAGCGCTTTTAGATGTCTCAAAGACGTGATAAGGCGCTGTCTCAAATGCAAGGATTATTATCATTGAATGAGATTGCCAATTGATCCTGAATTTGGAGCACATTTTATTTCTGGGTTCCACACCCACAAAATTTCCAAAACTTTTCACATTAAACACCTACATGAAGTCCTCCTGACGTGAAAGGCGCTATACAAATGTAATCTTGTTGTTGTGGACAGAGGAGCCCTTATATCTTTGTCCGAGTGGGATTCAGATCCAGCCCTGAAGTTAAAAGGTGATACTGAGCAGGTTGGATTCTCTTTTTCACTTGTGCTCCACACCTATAAACATTGAAGCCAAGCCAGCAGCTTGGAACATTCTTGTCTCATTTGGTGGAGATAAGAACATAAGAATTTGCTAGGGGAAAGAAAATCAAGGTCCATCTAGTTCACCTTCCACCATCCTGGCAAGTCGCTTGACACGTGTCCCAAACTATATACTGTATCCCGAGATATTATTTGCTCACATAAATCTGTTAATTTGTTCTTGAAACAAACAACACTTTCTGCTTCCATCGTCTCCCTAGGGAGCCTGTTCCATATGTTTACTACCCATTCACTGAAGTAGTGTTTCTGCAGATTTTGAATTTAATCTTCAATTGCAGGCCATGTCCTCTGGATCTACTATTCAGTATAAAATAAAACAGCTTATCATGTTGCACATTATCCAGTACCTTCAGAATCTTAAAGGCCTCGTAAAGATGACCTGCTTATTGAAGAAAGGATGGGTTTTCTACGCTGATTTTGTGAGAAGGTGGCTTTCAGCTCTACTATCTCATGTTACATTCTTCTATACAACAACAATAAGATTATATTTGTATAGCGCCTTTCACGTTGGGAGGACGTCCCAGCATTTCATACCTGAACTGGGGTCGGGGGGGAGAGGGGAAGGGGGGTGGCCGATGGCATGGTTGAAGAGGAGGGTTTTGAGGCGGGTCTTGAAGAAGGCTAAGGAGGGGGCGAGGCGGAGTGACTGGGGGATGGAATTCCAGAGTTTGGGGGCAGAATGGCTGAAGGCTCTCACGCAATGGTGGGGCGGGTGGGTTGGGGGACGTGGAGCAGCCGGAGCCGGCTGAGCGGAGGGAATGGGCAGGTTGACGGGGTTAGGAAGTGGCAGAGGTAGGGAGGCCATGGAGGGCTTTGTATGTGAGGACCAGGATCTTGAACTGGATCCTCTGAAGGATAGGGAGCCAATGGAGTCGGGCGAGAATGGGGGACATGGGTCACGGAGTTTAGTGTGGGAGAGGACACGGGCTGCAGAGTTCTGGATTATCTGCAGTCTGTGGAGGGAGGAGTTGGGAAGGCCGACACGCAGGGCGTTTGCATAGTCGAGCCTGGAGGTGATGAAGGCATGAACAAGAGTTTCAGTGGCCTGAGGGGTGAGGTAGTGGCGGAGTCGGACAATGTTACGCAGGTGAGGGGCGGCAGAGCGGGTCATGGCTTGGATGTGGGGGAGAAAAGACAGTTAAGGGTCGAACAAGACACCCGGGTTCCTGACTGACTGGTGAGTTGTAGTGTACACCATGGAGGGTGATGCTGCCGGAGCCTGAGGTGCTGAGGCGCTGCCGTGAGCCAATCAAGAGGGCCTCAGTCCTATTCACATTCAACTGTAGGAAGTTTGCCCTCATCCAGGACTTGATGTCCGACAGACAGTGTCAGGACAGCAGTGGCCCTGGAGTTGAGAGTGGAGGTAGAAAGATAGAGTTGGGTGTCATCGCGTACCATGTGGAAGTTGACCCCATGTCTGTAGATGATGTCCCCGAGGGGGAGCATGTAGATATTAAAGAGGAGACATGGACAGAGCCCTGGGGGACGCCACACGTGACAGTGCGGGGGCTGGAGGAGAAACCGTTAATGGCAACAAAGTGGAGACGGTGAGAGAGATAGGATTCAATCCAGGCAAGGGCAGGTCAGTGAAGATTAAGTAAGGAGGAGAGGCGGTGTATGAGGATGGAGTGGTCGACAGTGTCGAAGGCGGCAGAGAGATCGAGGAGGACAAGGAGGCAGAGGGAACCCTGATCACAGATATTCAGAATGTCATTAGTGACTGTGACCCCCAGGGCTGTTTCCATGCTGTGGGCAGCGCGGAAGCCGGTTTGGAGGGGTTTAAAGAGGGAATGGCGGGAGAGAAAGGAGCGGACCTGGGACGCGACGACTCGTTCCAGGACCTTGGAGAGGAATGGGAGGTTAGAGATGGGGCGGTAGCTGGAGAGGAGGGATGGGTTCATGGCTTCTAGAAGCACTAAGATACCTACAGAAAATACATCACAGACTCAATGAGTGTAGGAAGTCCAAATACTGACCTGCACTCCAGGCGAGGACTGGAGATATCATCCCCTCATTATCACTTCTTTTACAGGCAAAAGCAGCCATCAGAGAACTTCTACCAAATGGTCTTCGAGAATCCATAAGTAAGGTGCGGTCAAGTGTAGCCTATGCTGTATCAGCAATAGCTCACTGGGACTGGCCTGAGGCCTGGCCAGAGCTTTTCCGGCTGCTGATGGAGATGCTGATCAGTGGTGATGTCAATGCAGTACATGGAGCTATGCGTGTACTCACAGGTGGGAGTCATTTCAGAAAATCTCAAATCATTGTAAAATATCAATAATTATTTGAATGGCTTAAAGCAATGATTTCAGTTGTAAAAATGTACTCCAATGGCTGTTCTGCTGCACTCTGTCCTATCTCCGTTGTGTAGAATTCATACAGTTACTCATCTGCATCTTTTTCTCTTGCAGAATTCACCCGTGAGGTAACGGATACCCAAATGCCACTGGTAGCTCCTGTAATATTGCCAGAAATGTATAAGATCTTTACAATGGCTGATGTGAGTGAGATACAGTACTATCAATATTCATGTCTATCATGTTACGCTGTGGGGGTGGGGGGGGCCTGTTTTATGCCATGTCATTTTATGTAATTCCCTGGTTTGCTTCTGCAGGTGTATAGCATTCGAACCAGGGCACGTGCCGTGGAGATCTTCACCACATGTGCCAATCTGATCTGTGCCATTGAAGAAATTGAAAAGGTAAATGGAGGTTGGAATCAAAAGGAAAACTTGGGCTAAGTGATATTTGAACATATTAAAGAACAGTATAAATAGAGTATTGACCACAATGCATAATGCTGTATGTGGCTGCATTCTCAATCTCAGCTGAATTATCAGGTACCCATTAGAGTAAGAAACCCTCATCAAGAGGTTATTGAAGACTGTTGAAGCATTGGCAGAGACTGGGGCACAGACTGCAAAATGGTCTTGGCTAGGAGAGGGGAAGGGGACCAGAAAAATGGTACTACTTTGGCAGCATAAATCAGTTGGATGTGGCCCCATGCTGTTCTCTACATTGCGTGTCACTGAGATTAGCCGTAGAGATGCTGAGCCGAGGCTGACAATTTCCCACAGGAGGGCACCAAGGGTGTCTCGCCCCCATCCCACTTTGCACAGTTAATGCAGGGATTTCAAAATAAACTAGTATTCAAATTGTTTTTTGAGAATGAAGTTATGAATATGTTTTATGAAACTTATGGGAATGCACCTTTGTAGGAGTTAGGATTCATTCCGGCAAGTATGTTGCTGTTATTCCTCATTTGTGTATCACTTATAAGAGAATTTGCTCAGCTCAGGACTAAACGTGGTTGAATAGATGACTGTGGGTATGGTTTGTAAAATATACTTCATGCTACACCTGTAATGGATTCCTCTGTACATTGCCAGGGAGCAGCCAGGGCACTGATCTTTCCTGTGGTACAGCAGTTCACAGAAGCCTTTGTGCAGGCTCTGCAATTGCCAGATGGCCCGACCTCTGACAGTGGGCTGAAGATGGAGGTGTTGAAGGTGAGTACTTGTAGGAAGGAAGCAGCTGCACATTGTGGATGAGACTCACTTATTAGCTACTACTGTTTTTAAAGTCCAGATATGGAATGGTCTTCAATTCAGATTTAGCTATAATTTGGTCTCAGTATTGAGTTGAACTCCTGAGGCTCGTCAATGTCTGTCTGTCTGACTAACGTCTTAGATTTGTACTCTGCCTTGTAGTGCAGCTAGTGTGAACTTTAGGTCAATGACCTCTTTCCCACCATGTTTAATAGTGTCTGAACAAGAAGCATCAAAAGCTGATCTGACACAGTAACAATACAGTGAAACCTCATAAGTTTATAATGGGCCTCTCGCACACTGGCACTTGCAGTGAATAGGCTCTATATTGCAACTATGTTGTACCCAAATTTGGGCTATCAATTGCATTGTTAGGGGCGACACTGCCAAAAGAAAACTACTTTATAATTATGCCTATTCCAGAAATAATTTGATGCAAATTCATTATCAGAGCATTTACTAGCTCAGCTTTAAATCAGAATTGTAAGATGTTAGCAATAGTTTAAATGTCCAAATTCAGTGGAAGTAAAATATCTCCAACTCTTGTAAGGAGTATGCATTGTTATGTCCAGCATTAACCCAGCAGGTGCCTGAGCAATGCCATATGATGGCTAAATGGAACTATCAGCTCCTTGTCTAATTTGAACCCTATTTTTACTCAAGTTTCTGCTTAAAATCAATGCTATCTAATTGGAACTTCATAGCGAGATTATTCATTTGGTTTATTCAGTCAAATGCAACTATGATCCTTTGTGGAGTCCTGTAGCTCAGTGGTTAGAGCACTCGCCTCGCAAGCAAGAAGACCTGGGTTCGATTCCCAGGCAGAGCAAAACCTTGGGCAAGTTTCCTTCTCCAAACGCCTGTTTACCTAGCAGTAAGTAGGTTGTTAGTCGCTTGGCAAAACGTTTTCCGGGGGTAATAGTCCCTTAAAAAATAATAATAAATTGATCACTCAATCCACGACTGTTTGTGGGGCACTGCTGTGCCTGCTACGTTTAGCCCACAAAATACACACTCAATTCACTTCACGATATATTCTGTGAAGCGCTTTGAGACTTTTCGAAGATGTGATAAGGCACCTATATCAAATGCAAGGATTATTATTATTTGCACTTCTGCAAACTTGGTCCTTTGGCTGAATTAAATCATTGTATACTGATTTATATTTGCAGCCCAGTATTCAATCTCCTTTAGTTCCCTCAGAGAAGAGCTTAATTCCTGATTCTCTGTCTTGTAGGCAGTGACGGCGCTGGTGAAGAATTTTCCCAAGCACATGGTTTCATCGATGCAGCAGATTCTGCCAATAGTATGGAATACCCTCACTGAGAGTGCAACCATATATCCTTCACACAGCCCAAATTTGTGCAGATAAGCCTTTATCTAAAGCTTACAATGTTTAATTGGTTTGGGGGAATAGTGAGGAAAGAAATTACTCTTGTAATTACTCTTGTTTATGAATTTTCTTCATCATAGAATTATACAGCACAAAAGGAGGCCATTAAGCCCATTGTGTCTGTGCCGGCTCTTTGAAAAAAGCTTCCAACTCAATCCAACTCCCCCGCTCTCTCCCCATAGCCCTGCAAACTTGTCCTCTCCAAATAATGATTTACTTCTCTCTTAAAATAAGTTATCGAATCGGCTTCCACCGGCCTTTCAGGCAATGCATTCCAGATCCCAACAACTCGCTGTGTGAAAACATTTCTCCTCACCTCCCCTCTGTTTCTTTTAACAACTATTTTAAATCGGTGTCCTCGGGTTACTGACCCACCCGCCAGTGGGAATAGTTTCTCCTTCTTCACCCTATCAAATCCCCTCATCATTTTGAAAGCTTCTATTAAGTCTCCTCTTAACCTTCTCTGCTCCAAGGAGAATAATCCTCACTTCTCTACCTCTCCTGATAACTGAAGCCCCTCATTCCTGGTACCATCCTGGTCAATCTCGTTTGCTCTCTCTCCAATGCCTTGACATCCTTCCTAAAGTGCGGGGCCCAGAACTGCACACAGTCTCTCGCTGAGGCCTAACCAATGTTTTATATAAAGGTTCATCATAACTTCCTGACTCGTGGAGTCCTGTAGCTCAGTGGTTAGAGCACTCGCTTTGCAAGTGAGAGACCTGAGTTCAATTCCAGGCAGAGGGCGAAACCTTGGGCAAGTTTCCTTACTCCACACAGAGCCTAATAATAATCCCTCCAAAAACCAAAAACAATAATTAAATTGGTCATTTTCAATCTACGACTGTTTGTGGGACATTGCTGTGCGCAATTGGCTGCCGCGTTCGCCCACAAATGTACAGTTAATTCACTTTACAGTGTGTTCTGTGAAGCGCTTTGGGACGTCCTCCCGACGTGAAAAGCGCTATATGAAATGCAAGGATTATTATTATTATTATTGTGTATTCTATGCCCCTATTTATAAAGCCTAGTATCCCGGATGCTCTTTAACAGCTGTATCTCCCTGTCCGGCCACCTTCAAAGATTTACTATATGACCCCCAGGTCTCTCTGTTCCTTCACCCCTTTAAGATTGTACCATCAGCTTATATTGCCTCTCCTCATTCTTCCTCACAAAATGCATCACTTTGCATTTCTCCACATTAAACGTCATCTGCCACGTGTCTGCCCATCTGACCAGTCTGTCTATGTCCTCTTGCAGTCGGTTACTATCCTCCTCACTGTTTACTACTTTTCCTAGTTTAGTATCATCTGCAAACTTGGAAATTGTGCTCCATATACCTAAGTCCAGGTCATTTATATAGATCACAAATAGCAGTGGCCCCAATACCGTCCCCTGGGGGACACCACTGCCTCCAGTCAGAAAAACAACCGTTCATCAGCCCTCTGGTTTCTGTCTCCCAGCTAGTTCTGTATCTGCTATCACTATCCTTTTATTACAGTGGGCTTCTATTTTGCTTACAAGTCTCTTATGCGCCACTTTATTATTATTATTTATTTATTATTATTTATTATTAAAAATGCCTTTTGTAAATCCATATAAACTACATCAATTGCACTACCTTCATTAACTTTGTTAACCTCCTCGTTACTTTATCAAAAAACTATCAAAAAAGGTTTGTTAGACATGATTTGCCTTTAATCAATTTCCCAAATCCATGTTGGTTGTACTTTATTAACCCATATTTTTTCAAGTGAAAATTTATTTTGTCCCGGATTATAGTCTCTAGAAGTTTCCCTACTACTGACCCTTTTATGATAAATTGTTACTCTAGACCAGAAGCAGGAAGGATGGATCAATCAACCCATCGAGGCTTGACTGTCAAATCATAGTAGATTTTTAATCCTATTTCCCCTCTCTCTCCATACTTCTTAATAACTTTACTTCCCTAATATCTTTCTGTTTTAAACATCCGAATTCTTTTTGTCTCTATGGCTTTCTGTGGCAAAGCTTTCCACATTTTCACAACGCTCTTTGTGAAGATTTGATCCCAGATCTAATTTCTGACTGGCTTATCTCTGTAAGATTATGTTTCCTTTGTTTAGATCCCTCTGCAATCAGAGTTATCTACTGTCTAGCTTTTCAATTCCCTTAATTACCTTAAACATCTGAATCAGATCAACAACAAGATTACATATGCATTGCGCCTTTCAGGTCGGGAGGACGTCCCAAGGCGCTGGACAAGTGATAGCATTTCAGACCCGAGCTGGGGTCGCGGGAGGGGAAGGGGGGTGACCGATGGCATGGTCGAAGAGGAGGGATTTTGAGGCGGGACTTGAAGGAGGATAAGGAGGGGACGAGGCGGAGTGATTGAGGGATGGAATTCCAGAGGTTGGGGCCGGAGTGGCTGAAGGCTCTCCTGCCAATGGTGGGGCGGGTGGGTTGTGGGACGTGGAGCAGCCAGAGCCGGCTGAGCGGAGGAAAAGGTTGAATTGGTAGGGGGTTAGGAGGTCGCAGAGGTAGGGTGGGGCGAGGCCATAGAGGGCTTTAGATCAAACAAAAACAGAAGTCGCCGGGAACACTCAGTAGGACAGGCAGCATCTATGGAGACAGGAAAGTCAACATTTCGGGTCCACGATCCTTTGTCAGACCCGGAACGTTGACTCGCTTTCCTTTCTCCATAGATGCTGCCTGACCTGTTGAGTGTTCCCAGCGACTTCTGTTTTTGTTGCAGTTTAGCTCATTGTTTTAAGGAATATAACATAACCTCTCGTCAAAGCTAAATCTCTGCATCCCAGGTCTTAATGTGGTGAATTACATTGAATGCCGGATGCCTATCAAGGCTGGTGTATGCTTTCTAAGGTAGAATACTCAAAACTGAACACAATACTGCAAACAAGGTGTGACTGCTTAAAATTATATAACTGGAGTAAAATGTATTGTTTTTAAATTCTAGATGCATTATTATAAAAGTTTATCATGCAGCATTTGGATTGTAGTATAATTGGCATTTTCCTCACCTCTACTCAGTGCTATAGTAAGTAAAAGGAACTGATATTGAGATTGCTGCCCTGTTCATTTCCCTTAATGCCATCCACCTACGTGAGGACAGAGGTGAACTACACAGAAGAAGTGGATGACCCTGTGGACTCAGATGGTAAGTGATCTTATGGGAGTGCCTAGTGTTGGGAAATGGATTGTCAGTAAAGCCAGAGTAACCTTTGTAAAATTCTCCTACTATTGGTTGGTGAAAGCATTTACTTTAACCAGAGAGTTGATTCTAAATCGGTTTTCCTGATGATTGATGATGTTACTGTTTCTGTAAAATCGTGCAATAGATTGAGTAACTTACATCTGTTCTTCCTCTGAGGTGAGGTGCTGGGCTTTGAGAACCTGGTGTTCAATATTTTTGAGTTTGTGCACACACTGCTGGAGAACAGGAAGTTCAAGAACACTGTGAAGAAAGCGCTGCCCGAGCTAATATACTATATCATCCTATATATGCAGATCACTGAAGAGCAGGTGAGATTCCAACCGCAAGGCTAACAACTTCCTTTCACATACAGGGAATATTTCATCTAAAATATGATGGGGAGAATCAAGCAGAAAGAAAGGAGAATTAAAACTTGATCAAAGGCAAAGGTTCAAAATAAGTCTTTAGGTGAATTTTGAAAAGTGGAAGAGACAGGAATGCAGAGATTTTGGAAGAGTTTCTAAGGTTTATTGGCAGAAGACTTGGCCACCAATGGTGAGAGATAGTGAGCAACGAGCAATAGACCAGATTTGGAAAAGCGGAGTATATAGGCAGCAGAATAGGGTTGAGGACTTTATACAGATAAAGTGAGACAATAATGGGATTTGAAGTTAAGGATGAGAATTTTCAAGTTGAACTGCAAGGTTCTGGGAGTCAGAGGATCCTGGTGTTAATGGAATAATGGATGTGATAAGCTTTCTGCCATATAGAATACAGGGACAGAATATGAGCTGCAGAGTAAGGGCAGCAAGAGTAAAATTGGGACGATCTCTGCACAGAAGAATAGAAATTTACAGCAGAAGCGACCAATTATCCCATTGTGCTTGTGCAGGCTGACTATTTAGTCCTTCTCCCTGTACAGCGTCATTACTGCAGTCTGTCAGGAAGGCAAGTGGGTCTCTTACCAACTCAGTTGACTTAGTTGCCAACAACAACTTGGATTATATATAGTGCCCTCCACGCCGGAGGGTGGTCTCAGTTGCCAGTCCAGGCTTTGCAGGATATGTTCCATAAACATTGCTGCACATTGTGCTGCGGTTGAGCAAGTTTGTTGAGTTCCTAAACCTCTTTTAAAAGGACAGCAATGCTCGCTTTGCTAAACTGATGCTGACCTATTTGCTGTCTAGCTTTTCCTGGTTATTTCACAAGGGAATCCAGTCTAAACATGTTCTGATACTTGTTGCAAATCCAGGGATCCTGCTTTCTGGGTACATCTCCATGGAGTAATCTGGTCTCTGTGCTGCAGTAAAGTGATATTCTCTTGTTGCAGATTAAGCTGTGGACAGCAAACCCACACCAGTTTGTGGAGGATGAGGATGATGACACCTTCTCCTATTCTGTACGGATCTCGGCGCAGGATCTCCTCATGGTAAGGCCTCTTCATTGCAGCTAGACAGTGTGAATAGGTTATAGATCAGGAGGAAGCTTTGTAGCCATAGGATTCCATTTAATCTGACTTTCTGAAATTCTCTTCCTTTGCAATCGAGATTGGTTGCATATCTGTTTATTACAGTTATTCGCTGAATATTCAGGCTGCTTTTTAATAATAATTACATTTGATATAGTCCACTGGCTCCCCATCACCGAACAGGTTAAGTTCAAGATCCTCACAAATCCATTTACTCCCTATCTCTCCGACCTCCCCACTCCCCAATCTACCACGCGGCGCCTCTGCTCGGCTGGCACGGCTCCTGCTTGTCCCTCGCACCCTCCTCTCCACCATCGGAGGTCGCGCTTTCATCCACTACGTCCCGAAGCTCTGGAACACTCACTGAATCCCTCCGCCTTGTCCCCTCTCTCCCCTTTTTCAAGTCCTGCCTGAAAACCTTCCTTTTCCACTGTGCTTACAGCCACCTGTCCCCCGGCTTGGAGTCAGGCTCTGCCACTGTTAAGTGCTCTGACATGCTACCCTGTGCATGGCGCTATATAAGTGCAAATTATTATTGCCTTATCATATTGTCTAATGTCCCAAAATGCTTCACAGGATTTTACTACAAACTAGTGACTGTATTTAAAACTAGTTTGTCTTTGTTGAATTGTGCGAGCCCTTCACTTTGGTATTCATGTTAAGAAGAAAAACTGCAAAGCTGGAAATTAAAGTAAAATTAAAACTGGTCAGTGAGCATGTGAAAGAAAGCTAGCTGGATGGATCTGGTACTTCATTAGATCAATATCTAGGGTTTAGTTTAAGGCAAAGCTTTAGTTGTCTACAGGCAGTTTGCAATGATTGACATTATACTGCTCTCTCCAGTGGGATGTTGGTAAGATTGGAACTCTCTGTTTTTCAAATAACTGTTGATTGTTTTACTCAAATGGCCTCGAGCAGATGGTCCAACATGTGGCCACATTTCCTATTTGAGGAAGGTCCGCCGGCCGCATTCCTTGTGGGCCAGCTGGTGGCTGGAGCAGCGCACAGTCTTTACTGCAGTCAGGAAGGCAAGCGCGTTTCTTGCCAAATATGTCCTTAGCGACCAACCGCCAGCTTCTGCCACTGGAGATAGTGACCCGCGCTTGGGAGAGAGATTGGGGGAGAGAGAGAAATTGGAGATAGGAGCAAGAAGGAGATAGAGGATGGAGAGAGAGAGGAGGAGGAGGAGAGAGAGACGAGGGGAGAGAGGGAGAGAATGTGGGGAGAGAGAGGCGGTGGAGGGAGAGAGAGAAAGAGGGAGAGCTCAGGAGAGGGGGAGGGGGGAGGAAATTCTGTCCCCCCCTCTCTTGGGCATTTTCTCCTCTCACACACTCTCTCCACCCCCCTCTCTCAATTATTCTCTCTCCCCACTCCTCTCTCCCCCACTCTCTCTCTACCCTCTCCCCCTCACTATCTGCAGTGGCAGGAGCCAGCGGTTGCTAAGGATGCGGTTGGTAAGAGAGACACTTGCCTTCCTGACAGACTGCAGTAACAGGTCTGCGCACTGTGTCCTACCATCCGCCGGCTCCTGCTGCTGCCCTGGGAGGACGTTCAGGAGGGAGTGGAAGTTGGAATGGTGGAAATGGTCTCGGGCTGTATAAAATTGACCTCGGTGTCCTGGTTAGAGAGGAAAGACAGCTAGGATTCCTACTTCTGATCTATGCAATCTTCCCCTCCTCCCGGGTACGCCTGCTGCTAGATGTGCAGTTGTGGATGAGATTGGAGCCAAATAGCCCACCAACACCCACCGCTAACACTTCAACATGAACACTGGCTGTTTGGAAAAGGTACAGGGACTGCTGCCCCAGCAGATTGAAAAGGACCACAAATTCCATTACGGAGGGAGGGAGAGGGGGAAGGAGGAAGTAGGATAGAGGGAAGGAGGAGGGTGGGGGAGAGGGGGAAGGAGGAGAGTGGGGGAGAAGGGGAAGGATAAAGTAGGATAGAGGGGGAGGGTGGGGGAGAGGGGGGAAGGAGAAAGTAGGATAGAGGGAGGGAAGGAGGAAGTAGGATAGAGGGGTAAGGAGGAGGGTTGGAGAGAGGGATACTATCATTGTGTAGCCCAGTATTGTGGGCCCAGTCCCTCTACATTTGAGCTGACCTGCATGGAGGAGAGTTTCATTCACATGAGCTAATGCCATCTTCCCCATTTGCAGGCTGTTGGGAGTGATTTCCACACTGACAGTGCCGCTGCCTTAGCCGCAGCTGCCACAAAGCACCTGCAGGAAGCAGAACAGGCCAAGAACAATGGCAATGCTCATTGGTAAGTGAAAAATGTCACCAGTTTGTCCGTAACTTAATGACTGCTGACTGGGGCTGATTGGAGTTCAGGCTATGGCCTTTGCTGGGATGGTGCATTAGTTGTCTGCCTTGGTTCATGTGATTTGAGTACATTATGTGGGTGTTCCCCAGACTCGCTCCCACTGGGGCTGAAGTGTGAACAACTGACAACTGACCTTCTCCAGATTTCCAGTAGTGGCTCCTCAGCAGGTCTGTGGGAAGTATCTAACACTAGCCAAGTGATGGCTTGACTTGTGATTGATCCTGCTTCCCAATGATATGGCTTAGATGTAGGAGCTCAGCACAGAAATGAAAGCAAGCACTTTATCACAATGTCTGTCCCACATTGTCACCTTAGTACATCCAAAGTTGGCAGTGGGGGCAGGGTAAGACCCCATGTGTAATAAAGGTTTGAGTTGTGGTTCTGATGCTGTCTGTCTGGTGGTGGTTGTGGATTGAAGTTGGAGGGCATTTGCTGATCATGAGTGTGATGTGAGGGAAGTGAACTTTTTGGTTTGGACTGCAGGTGGAAGGTTCATGAAGCGTGTATGCTGGCGCTGGGCTCTGTCAAGAGTGCAATCACCGAGAATGTGAAAGATGGTCGGATCCAGTTTGATGTGCATGGCTTCCTGACCAGCGTCGTTCTTGCCGACCTCAACCTGTCAGGTAAAATGTAGCAGTAACTGGAGTCTGTGCATCCTACACCTGAGAGAACGGATTCAATCCAGAACTGACTGCTCTCCAGTCATTAGTTTGGTTTTGGGGAAAAAAATTAGCCACTTTGTGGCTGGCTCTATTCACTGTCCAAAAAAGAAATGATCCGGGCATTTGTCAAACTGCATTGGACAGCACTTTCATGATCAATTAGAGGTTGAATCTACAGTTCAGATTTAATTATTGTACTGGAGAGATTAAAATACAGAATTATAGGAAACTCACTACCTCAAATTTTGGAGAGCTGTATAATACTTCTGCTTCCAATTACATATTGGGAAATACCCCACCTCAGCCCCACTCTCCCCACCACCAGCCCCACTGCCCAACCCCAGCCCCACTCCCTCCATATCTCTAATCCTATATTGTACCTGTAAAAAATTGCTCACTCAAAATTTGCCTTGCATTGGCTGATTATCTGTCCGCACATAGATAGTTAATGTCCAGATATGTAGTTTTCTACTGTACTGCATCAGACCTAGTCTTCTGTGGATGAGATCACGGTAATGTAGAAACTGGACAAATGCAGAAGTAAATGTACTTTCATTTTTAGTCTCTTTCCCCTCACCCCGGCCCAAACCTTCAGAAAGGACGTTTGCTCTACAGATTAATATCAAGTTGACTTTGTACTAATTATAGGTGGATGATATGAGGTAACTTTCCCAGTGCCAATATCCCTCACCTCACTGATCTCACTTGCTTACTCTTTTCTGAATCTTGAGAATCTTGACCTGCATTGTAAATCAATATTTTGAAGAAAACTAAGGTGAAGAACATTCATTTAAAAATAAGGCTGGTGAACTTGCTTGGGTCGATTCTCAATATTGAGAACATTGTGATGAGTAATTTCGCCCACAAAATATACCGTCAATTCGATTCACTACAGCATATTCTGTGAAACGCTTTGAGACGTCTCGAAGACATGATAAAGTGCTATATCAAATGCAAGGCTTATTATTTATTATTATAATCTTTGCCTCAGATTATTTAGAATAAATTTGATTGTGTAAAATAGGCTTTTCTTCCCCAGTCTCTCCATTCCTCCTGGGCCGTGCTCTCTGGGCTGCCAGTCGCTTTACTACTGTTATGACACCAGAGTTGATCCAACAGTTTCTACAAGCTACAGTTAGTGGCCTACATGAAACTCAACCACCATCTGTTCGAATATCTGCTGTCCGGGCAATCTGGGGGTAAGTGGCTGGGTGTGGGAACCCTGTGAGAGATGGGAGCTGTATGTGGGGAGGCTGACATGTGTGAGAGGTTGGGAGCAGTATGTGGGGAGGCTGACCTGTGTGAGAGGTTGGGAGCAGTATGTGGGGAGGCTGACCTGTGTGAGAGGTTGGGAGCTATGAATGGGTACATGGTGGTAGGATCTATAATTGGGGAAAATGAATCTTCTGAGGCATTGTAGCCTTAATGTGGAGTCCTGTAGCTCAGTGGTTAGAGCACTCGCTTTGCAAGTGAGAGACCTGAGTTCAATTCCAGGCAGAGGGTGAAACCTTGGGCAAGTTTCCTTACTCCACACAGAGCCTAATAATAATCCCTCCAAAACCAAAAACAGTAATAAATTGGTCATTTTCAATCCACGACTGTTTGTGGGACATTGCTGTGCGCAATTGGCTGCCGCGTTCGCCCACAAATATACAGTCAATTCACTTTACAGTCTATTCTGTGAAGCGCTTTGGGACGTCCTCCCGACGTGAAAAGCGCTATATCAAATGCAAGGATTATTATTATTATTATTAATTGCTGTGAGCCTTTTAAAAGAATGTGCGTTAGATTTCTCAGCTTGTTATCTGGGATAATGCATCCTGTCCATTCCCCTCAGGTACTGCGACCAGTTGAAGATCTCAGACTGCACACACATTTTACAACCTTTCCTTCCCAGCATCCTGGAAGGGTTGATACATCTCGCCACTCAATTCAGTTCTGAGGTGCTCACTCTGGTCATGGAGACACTTTGCGTGGTCTGCACTGTAGACCCTGCCTTCACCACCAGTGTTGAAAGTAAAGTCTGCCCCCTTACCATCGCAATCTTCCTCAAATACAGCAACGGTATGTGGCTATATGTGGCTGGGAACTAAAGAGTTACAAATTGCATCTCATTGCATTACAACCAATGTAATGTAGCTCTGAAGGGCAGGAATTTGATCACTACATAGAATCACAGATAGAATCATAGAATTATACAGCACAGAAGGAGGCCATTCGGCCCATTGTGTCTGCCGCTCTTTTAAAAGAGCTTCCAAATCAATCCCACTCCCCCGCGCTCTTCCCATAGCCCTGATCAACCCCACTCCACCACTCTCTCCATAGCCCTGATCAACCCCACTCCCCGTGCTCTCCCCATAGCCCTGCAAACTTGTCTTCCCCAAATAATTATCTACTCTCTTAAAAATCGAATCGGCTTCCACCAGCCTTTCCCAACAACTCGCTGTGTGAAAAGATTTCTCTTTACCTCCCCTCTGTTTCTTTTAACAACTATTTTAAATCGATGTCCTCGGGTTACCGACTCACCCGCCAGTGGGAATAGTTTCTCCTTGTTCACCCTATCAAATCCCCAGAACTGCACACAGTCTCTCGCTGAGGCATAACCAGTGTTTTATATAAAGGTTCATCGTAACTTCATGACTTGTGTACTCTATGCCCATATTTATAAAGCCTAATATCCCGGATGCTCTTTAACAGCTGTATCTGCCTGTCCGGCCCCTTCAAAGATTTACTATATGAACCCCCAGGTCTCTCTGTTCCTTCACCCCCTTTAAGATTGTACCATCAGCTTATATTGCCTCTCCTCATTCTTCCTTACAAAACAAATCACTTCACATTTCTCCACATTAAACGTCATCTGCCACGTGTCTGCCCATCTGACCAGTCTGTCTATGTCCTCTTGCAGTCTGTTACTATCCTCCTCACTGTTTACCATTTTTCCTAGTTTAGTATCATCTGCAAATCGGAGATTGTACTCCCTATACCCAAGTCCAGGTCATTTATATGGATCACAAACAGCAGTGGCCCCAATACTGATCCCTGGGGTACACCACTGCACTTCCCTCCAGTCAGAAAAACAACCGTTCACCAGTGCTTTCTGCTCCCTGTCTCCCAGAAAGTTCTGTATCCGCTGCCACTGTTCCTTTAATACCGTGGGCTTCTATTTTGTTTACAAGTCTGTTTTGTGGCACTTTATCGAACGCCTTTTGTAAATCCATATAAATTATATCAACTGCACTACCTTCATCCACCCTCCTCGTTACTTCATCAAAAAACTCTATCAGGTTTGTTAAACACAAATCCGTGTTGTTAGTCCTTTATTAACCCATATTTTTCTAAGTGAAAATTTATTTTGGCCCAGATTATAGTCTCTAGAAGATTCCCCACTGCTGACGTTAGGTTGACTGGTCTGTAGTTCCCAGGTTATCCTTCTGCGCCCTTTTTATACAAGGAGTAATATTTGCAACCCTGCAGTCCCTAGGGACCGCCCCGGTGTCCAAGGAGAATTGAAAGATTGTGGCCAGAGCCTCCATTGTTTCCTCCCTTATTTCCCTCTGTATAACAACAACAAGATTACATTTGAATACCGCCTTTCACGTCGGGAGGATGTCCCAAGCCAATAGTGACTTATCTACCTTGTGCACCGTCAAATCTTTTTAATACCTCCTCTCAGTTTATTCTTATCCAATTTCTCTACTCTCTCCTCCAATACTGTGGCATTGGCTGCATCCTCTCCTTTTGTGAAGACAGATGCAAAGTACTCATTCAGTACGTCAGCCGTGCCCTCTGCCTCCACAAGAAGATTTCCTCTTTGGTCCCTAATTGGACCCACCCTACCTTTGACTAACCTTTTATTCTTTATATGCTTTTAAAATAATTTAGGGCTCCCTTTTATGTTACCCACTAATCTTTTCTCATACAATCTCTTTGCCCCTCTTATTTCCTTTTTCAGTGCTACTCTGTACTTTCTATATTCTATTTGATTATTTTCTGTATTTTGGACCTGACATTTATCATAACTCTCCTTTTTCTGTTTTATTTTAATCCCAATTTCCTTAATCATCCAGGGAGGTTTGGATGCCCTCCTTTCCCCTTTGTGGGAATGTATTTGTTCTGTCCCCGAACTATCTCCTCCTTGTGAAGGCTTCCCATTGCTCATTAGTTGTTTTACCTGCCAATCTTTCTTTCCAGTCCTCCTTGGATAGGTCCCTTTTTAACTCACTGAAATTAGCCTCCTCCAATGAGTATCTTCACCTTTGATTGCTTCTTGTCCCTTTCCATAAGTACTCTAAACCTAATGATGTTGTGATCACTGTTGTCCAGATGCTCTCCTACTGAAACCTGCCCCACTTCATTTGAGTCCATGGTTAGTTGATTGCAGCGAGGAAGTAACACTAATTTCATGCTTCCAAACTTTAAAATGTAATTTTAAATCTGGAAACATTCTGCTGATCTGTTCTTTGCTCACACTGATTGTCAAGGAGACTCGAGTATCTCCCTTGATAGGATTCAGTAGCGTGGAGTCCTGTAGCTCAGTGGTTAGAGCACTCGCTTTGCAAGCGAGAGACCTGAGTTCAATTCCAGGCAGAGGGCGAAACCTTGGGCAAGTTTCCTTACTCCACACAGAGCCTAATAATAATCCCTCCAAAACCGAAAACAATAATAAATTGGTCATTTTCAATCTACGACTGTTTGTGGGACATTGCTGTGCGCAATTGGCCGCCGCGTTCGCCCACAAATATACAGTCAATTCACTTTACAGTGTGTTCTGTGAAGCGCTTTGGGACGTCCTCCCCACGTGAAAAGCGCTATATCAAATGCAAGGATTATTATTATTATGGTGCTATTCAGACAGGCTAATGGAAACACTGCAACAATCTCAGTGTTTTCAATTTGAAAGTAAAATTGCTAAATCACACTAATCTGAAAAAGATCTACCTCTATACTTTATATTTTCACCCTGTTGTCAGTTCTCTGATATTCTCCTGAGTGCCATGCTTCACACATGAGCAAAAGTAACAAATTGGTATCACAGCCAATTCCCAAATGTATTTCCGGTTGTAATCATTGATGATCAGCAGCAAGTACCTCGCTGATCTGTGCTCACTCCCTGCTTTCCCGTTTCTTCCCTAGTCGAGAGTATTGATGCTGTATGGTGAGAGGGACAGAGAGAGCAAGGAAAATCCCTGTCTATGGATACATTGAGCACAGGCCTTGTGTATCTAATAATGGCTTTATTGTTTCCTCAATAAAGCTGATTTCAGTGAAGCTTTCTTTATGGTAGTTTAATCTGAAATTGATTCTTTTCATCCGGCTTGTTCGCTAGATCCAGTGGTGGCAACTCTTGCTCAAGATATCTTCAAGGAGCTTGCGCAGATTGAGGCCTGTCAGGGTCCCATGCAGATGAGGTTAATCCCAACTCTAATCAGCATCATGCATGCCCCTACCGATAAAATTCCATCAGGACTCTGTGCGGTGAGTAATTCACGTGTTATAGTGTTACAGTGGTGGGTCTACATGGGCTCCATGCAATGTATCACTGTTCTTTATACAGTTTTCCTGCCTTTTTGTAGACTGCTATTGATATACTGACAACTGTGGTGAGGAATACAAAGTCCCCTCTGTCCGATGTGCTGATTTGTGAAGCATTCCCAGTTTTGGCTCAGTGTACCCTGCACACAGATGACAATGCAACCATGCAGGTAGGATGATGAGTATTTTGAAAACCAAGGGAGGTTTGCACAGTGTAAAAAGGGTCTGCTTGGATTTAGTTATTTCCAAAAGTCCTTCGACCCAGTGATAGTACTTTCACCTTGATAGCCAAGGGCACTTGGTTCATTTTAAGAAAAACGCCATAATAAGGACAAATGGGTCTCTGGGTTTATATATTTGGGGAACTTGATTAAAAAAAGATTTAAAAGAGGTTACCACAAATACCATAGATTAAAGATGTAAAAGGGTTAGGGGAAGCAAGAAAATAGAATTAGAGTATATTACTCCAGCGGCATAAGTGAGTGCAATGATCTGGTTTGAAAATGGAATTCAATTTCTGTTCTAACCTATGATCTTTTGAAATTTGATTCAGTGCTTTACCTGTTTAACAATGAAAATCTTGGGTGGAGTCCTGTAGCTCAGTGGTTAGAGCACTCACCTCGTAGGCGAGAGACCTGGGTCCAATTCCCAGCTGGGTGAAACCTTGGGCAAGTTTTCTAACTCCACACGCCTGATAATAATCCCTCAAGGAAAAAAACAATAAATTGGTCACTTCAATCCACGACTCTTTGTGCGCAATTGGCTGCCGCAAATATACAGTCAATTCACTTTACAGTCAATTCACTTTGCAGTATATTCTTTGAAGCGCTTTGAGACGTCTCATTCAAAACTCCGCTGCCCACAAACTCCAAACCGACATTTCACCAGTTCTGGCCCAGGCTCCACTGTCTCCCCATCACTGACCAGATCGACTTCAAGATCCTCACAGTCGAATTCAAATCCCTCCACTCCCTGGCACCTCCCTACCTTTCCGACCTCCTCACTCCCCAGTCCACCACCCGGCGCCTCTGCTCGACCTGCTCCTGCTCATCCCTCACACCCTCCACCCCACCATCGGAGGTGCGCATTCAGCCAATACACCCCAAAACTCTGGAACACACTCCCTCAATCTTGCCTTGCTCCCTCTCTTTCAAGTTTTGCCAGAAAATTTTCCTCTTTGACTGTGCTTACGGCCAACTCCCCCCTCCCCCTGGCTCTGAGACGCTACCCTGCGTGGAGGGCGCTACGTAAGTGCAGGCTATTGTTGTCTAGAAGACGTGAAAAGCGCTTTATGAAATGCAAGGGTTATTAATTATATTATAGTTGAATTTCCGCTCTCTGCCATATCTGATGTGCAATTTGCCCCGGTTCACCCAACTCTTCTTTTCCTTTCCAGAATGGTGGTGAGTGTCTACGTGCTTATGTTGCAGTAGCTTTGGAGCAGATTGTACAATGGCACGATGAACAAGGTCACAATGGACTGTGGTATGTGATGCAGGTCGTCAGCCAACTGCTGGATCCACGCACGTCAGAGTTCACCGCAGCATTTGTGGGGAGATTAGTTTCCACGTTGATTTCAAAAGCAGGCTCCCAGTTAGGAGACAACCTTGACCAGATACTACGGGCAATACTGAGCAAAATGCAACAGGCAGAGACACTCAGTGTAATGCAGGTGGGTACCGCAGGACCACGGAGAGCATCAGCATTGACGTATGAAAAGGGCGAAGGGAAACGGACTCAGACAAATGTAGGTGGGAATGGTGAATGCCACAGCGAGTAGAAGGGAGCAGTGTAATGGGGGCGACATGGTGAAAGTAGAGGGAACAGACAAAGAGTATAAAGAGAGTGCAATATGGATGGACATGAGAGTGTAGGGAAAGGAACAGCTTAGTGTAATGTGGCCAGATATACTGAAGGTGCAGGGAACAAGAACTTGATGCAATGTGTGGGGACACAGAGCCAAGAAGCTTGGTATAATGTGGGCGGACATGCTGAAAGCTTGGTGCAGAGCAGTTCAGATTAATAACCCTCAATCATTTTAATTTACAAGAGCTTTTCTAGTTCCATTTTGACACCCTTTCTTGTTCCTTTTTCTATACTAGTAATTTGTTCCACTTCTTTCATCTTTTATTAAAATAATTGTGCATTGCTATTCACTGTTCTGTTCATAACAGTAACTTTTAGTGTGCAGTTGACTTTAGGAGTTCATTGCATTACTGTGACCAATTCAGCAGTTCAGGATTCCATTGGAGGATTCAATTATAAAGAGCACTGCTGCTCCAGTGTAAATATTTCAGGGGCACCACTGCAGCAATGACAGATTCCACAGGACATAATTAGAAGTCTGTTAATCTGTTATTGAAATAATGTGGATTCTTTATCACTGCAATTCAGTTTTTCACTGAAAATGTCATCTCCAACAAATGAATGCAGCCTACACACCACTCAGAAGTCACTCTGGCTACTTAAATTGGTGCAGTAGTTTTCTGTGATTGGCCAAAATGTTGGATCTTGAACAAGGATTGCAGTTTGGAGAATCTTAGACTTGGAGTGAGGTTGCACTTAGATGAGGATAGAATTAAAGGCAAAAGGAAAAATTTGTCTAAATTTGTTAAACATGTTTATTTTCAAGTTGTTTCCCAAATTTTCTCAAGCTGGGCCAATTGAAAAGTGCAGAAATATTTGCCTAAAATTTGTTGGGGGTGGTTGGCAAATTTTGCAGAAAATGGCAGGGAGTTGATTGGTGCTATTGAAGTACAATTTATTCCCAACCTACATTTTTTGATAGTTTATTGACACAAACTAAACATGAGGAAATAACACATATTAGATTGTTGCAAAAAAATATTGCTTCTTTTAACAAAAACTGGGTGGCCTTTTTGTGGAGGGGACACCAACGAGTCTACAGGAGCTCTCGGAGCCCAGCACGCACAGAGAAACCGAGAGAGCCACACACTCACAGATACCAACACATATACAAGACACAAACTCACAGACACAGAGACACACACTCAAGCGACACATAGACACACACATACACAGACGCAGAGAGACACCACTCATATAGAGACGCTCACAAATAGAGATACACTCGGGCACAGAGGAGAGACAGACACAGAGACGCTCACAAATGCATAATACAACAAGATTACATTTGTATAGCGCCTTTCAAGTCGGGAGGATGCCCCAAGGTGCTGAGCGATATACAGAGACACACAATCATACACACCCTCACAAACACACAGAGACACACAGACAATCATAACAGTGGGGCCTCCGAGTGAAGCCCCTTTTCGCTTGCGTTTGCGGGACTGGAGCCGCCCCACCCACAGTCAGGTGTAAAGCCTGCAGGCCAGAAACATCAATAGTGGATTTATGGCCGANGGGGGGTGTTTGTGACCGTGGGGGCTGAGTGTTTGTGGCCAAGGGGGAGGTGGGGGGTGTTTGTGGCGGGTTCTCCGGCAAAAATGCGGCCACACTTTTCTGTTGGCTCAGCTCATAAATAGGTATTTGACTGATCCTGCACGGATACTGTACAGTAAAGAAATTTCTGTGATCTAGATTCCTGTGCAGCTTTGCCTTAGATTGTTTACTTTTCCTATTCTCTCTGCAGTCTCTGATCATGGTGTTTGCACATCTAGTTCACAACCAGCTGGAACCTCTGCTGGAGTTCTTGTGCAGCTTGCCTGGCCCCACTGGGAAACCTGCATTGGAGTTTGTGATGACTGAGTGGACAAGTCGGCAGCATCTTTTTTATGGACAGTATGAAGGAAAAGTCAGGTGCCGTGATTTTAAATTGATCTTATATATTGTGGTCCTTAACTCAGTTTTTCCATTGTAGGACTTTGTAACATTGACCAGCTAAATGCTATTAGCATTGTGGTTGCTGTAAAAAAATTACTATCTGCTGCCTCGCTCATGCTCTTGTGAATATCGCCAAGCAGTGCTACTTGCTTAAAATCAAAAGAGGTCACAACAATTGTGTTTCTACAAAAATCCCATCAGGGAAATCAATTACAAAAAGTGAACAGATTTTCAGACTTTTCAAATGCAGTTCTTGCCGATCTCCCTAGGTTCACCATCCATAAGCTCCATCTGATCCAAGTCTCCACCACTCCTTTTCTCACTTGAGCCAATTGTCACATTCCCATCACCCCAGATCAACTTCAACAACTTGCACTTGTACAGCGCCCTGCACGCAGGGCAGCATCTCAGAGCACTTAACAGTGGCGGAGTCTGACTCCAAGCCGGGGGTGGGAGATGACCATAAGCACGGTCAAAAGGAAAGTTTTCAGGCGGGACTTAAAGCGAGTGAGGGGGCAAGCCGGTGGGATTGAGAGAGTGTTCCAGAGCTTCGGGACGTAATGGCTGAATGCACGACCTCCAATGGTGGAGCGGAGGTTCTGAGGGATGAGCAGGAGCCAGTGTGAGTTGAGCGGAGTCAGCGGGTGGTGGATTGGGGAGTGAGGAGGTCGGAGAAGTAGGGAGATATGGGACTCATTCTCACCTATATTCACCTGGAGTCCTGTAACTCAGTGATTGTAGCACTCCCCTCGCAAGAGAGGTTTGATTCCTGGGCAGGGTGAAACGTTGAGCAAGTTTCTTTACTCCACACACCTCTGTTTAGCTAGCAGTAAGTAGGAACCCAGTTGTTAGTTAATTGGTGGATCGCTTTTCCGGTTGTAACAATCCCCCAAAAAAAGTGGCTCACTCAATCACCGCCACATCTGGCTGGACCTCATCAAGAACTACCGCTCCGATCTCGCCTCAGCCAAATCAGCCTTCTATTCCAGGTTAATCCTGGAGGCGAAGGGCAATCCCAGGCTCCTGTTCTCCACCACTAACCGGCTCCTCCGCCCTTCCCAACACGCCTTGCAGATACTTTCCTCTGACTCCCACTGATAGAAAATGCTTGACATCCTCGAGTCCAAAATCGAGGGCATTATCTCAACTGCCACTGCCCTCCTAACTTCCAACCCCTCTCTACCCTCACCCCACACAATTACCTATCCGACAATCATCCATCCCTCCATCCACACCTTTGAACCTGTCACCCCCTCCTGTCTTCAACACGGTAACCTTAACCTCCATGAAGTCCACCACCTGCTCCCTCGACCCCATCGCCACCCCTCTCCTTAAATCCCAGCTCCACCCAGCCCCACTACTCGCCGACATCATTAACCTCTCCATAATCATCTGACATTGTTCCTTCCCCCCTCAAAACAGCCACTATCACCCCCACCTTGAAAAAACCTTCCCTCGACCCATCACAGCTCTCAGGCTACCAGCCCATCTCAAATCTCCCTTTCCTATCCAAGGTCCTTGAGAGAGCTGTTGCCTCCCAGCTTCGCTCTTTCCTCTCCTCTCACTCCCTCCATGAACCCCTCCAATCGGGTTCTGTATTGCCCACAGCACAGAAACTGATCTGGTCAAGGTCACAAACAACAACATCTGTGACCAGGGCTCCGTCTGCCTCCTCGTTCCTCCTCGACCTCTCTGCCGCCTTTGACACCGTGGACCACTCAATCCTCCTCCACCGCCTCTCCTCCCACCTCAACCTTCAAGGTCTATCCTTGACTGGTTCAGATCCTACCTTTCACACCGCCTCCACTTCGTCGCGGTAAACAGCTTCTCCTCCAGCCCCTGCACCGTCTCGTGCGGTGTTCCTCAGGGCTCTGTCCTCGGTCCCCTCCTCTTCACCCTCTACATGCTCCCCCTTGGTGACATCATCCGCAGACATGGGATAAATTTTCACATGTACGCGGATGACACCCAACTCTATCTCTCTGCCTCCACCCTGAACTCCAGGACCACTGATGTCCCGACTGACTGCCTGTCCGACATCAAGTCCTGGACGAGGTCCAACTTTCTCCTACTCAACGTCAGCGAGACCAAGGCCCTTCTGATTGGCTCACGCCAGCGTCTCTGCACCTCAGGCGCTGGCAGCATCAGCCTCCACAGCTGCACTCTCAACCTCACTAAGCCAGTCAGGAACTTGAGTGTCTTTTATGACCCTGAACTGTTCTTTTTCCCCCTCATCCACGTCATGACTGATACTGCCTATCACCACCTCCACAACATTGCCAGACTCCGCCACTGCCTCACCCCTCAGGCTGCTGAAACCCTCACCCACGCATTCGTCACCTCAGGGCTTGATTACGGGAAATCCCTCCTCATCGGCCTTCCCAACTCTTCCCTTCACAAGCTGCAGATCAGCCAAACTCTGCAGCTCGTGTACTCTCGCGCACCAGGCTCGTGACGCCATCACTCCCACCCTCGCCCGACTCCACTGGCTCCCATCCCCCAGAGGATCGAGTTCAAGATCCTCGTCCTCACTTTCAAGGCTATCATGGCCTTGCCCCATCCTACCTCTCTGACCTGCTGCCTCCCTACCAACCGTGGAGTCCTGTAGCTCAGTGGTTAGAGCACTCGCTTTGCAAGTGAGAGACCTGAGTTCAATTCCCGGCAGGTCAGGGCGAAACCTCGGGCAAGTTTCCTTACTCCACACAGAGCCTAATAATAATCCCTCCAAAACAAAACAATAATAAATTGGTCATTTTCAATCTACGACTGTTTGTGGGACATTGCTGTGCGCAATTGGCTGCCGCGTTCGCCCACAAATATACAGTCAATTCACAGTCAGTGTGTTCTGTGAAGCGCTTTGGGACGTCCTCCCGACGTGAAAAGTACTATATCAAAATGCAAGGATTATTATTAACTTGCCCGACCCGCCCTACCATCGGTGGCCGGGCTTTCAGCCTCTCTGCCCCACACTCTGGAACTCCATCCCACGGTCCGTTCACCTCACTTCCTCCATTGCCTCCTTCAAGGCCGGTTTCAAGACCTTCCTCTTCGACCGTGCCTTCGGTCTCCCTCCCACCTCTGCCTTCCCTCACCCCTACACCACCCCTCCCCCATGCTCGGGCCCCAACAGCTGACTGTTCAACGCTTTGGAGTCCTCCCGACGTGAAAGCGCTTTATAAATGTAATTTTGTTGTTGTTGTTTGTGGGACACTTCTGTGTGTAATTGGCTACTGTGTTTTGCCCGCAAAATATACAGTCAATTCACTTTACAGTATATTCCGTGAATTGCTTTGAGACATCTCGAAGATGTGATAGAGTCCTATATCAAATCTCTTCACGCCCTGGTGTCTCTCTATCTCTGTGATCTTCTCCAACTCCACTCTTCTGTTTGCCCACTCCTCGGTTAACTCTTGCCTCCTGCTTGTCCCCCAAACCAACTGAACCTCAATAGATCAAGCTTTCTGGTACTATGCCTCTAACCTCTGAAACTCCCTCCCTTTACCCCTTTGTCTCCACCCTCCCCATCTCTTTTTAAATCCCATCTAAGAATATGGATCATCTGAAAACTGGTGTGGTGCTCCTGCTTATGCCAAACGATGCTGCTTTATGGCAGAACATGGAATCATTGCTGATATTTAACTGTCAGCTTAGTATGTTTGGTCGGTAGAGCTGACACAGACAATAGCAATTTGACGTTAACTACATTCCTTTCTCATAGGATTGACATCTTAAAGCACCCTAGCGAAAATGGGAAGCACTGAGTAGGGCAGAGAGGAAGGAGAATTTAAGGGTTTTAATCAAAGGCACAGTTGAGAATGTGAATGGTAACAGAATTTTGGGGCAGGCTTCAATAGTGCAGGGCAGAGAGGGTGAAGACCCAGCCACCAATAGTAGGACTGAAGCAATGAGGAATGAACAGCTCAGAGAGGGAAAAGTGAACGCCATAGGAAAAAAAGGACTGGAGGTGATGACATGGATAGGGAGGGCTGAGACCATGAAGGGATTTAAAAATTAGGGCAAGTATCTTAAAGAATCTGCTGGGGTACTGGAAACCTGGCAAGGATGGGGGTAACGGCAAATATTATACGGTTCAGAATTGGTGGAGGGTGGAGGCCATCAGGAATATGCAAGCTAATGATCAATAATAGTATAATAATAATCCTTGCATTTGATACAGCGCCTTATCACGTCTTCGAGACGTCACAAAGCGCTTCACAGAATATACTGTAAAGTGAATTGACTGTATATTTTGTGGGTGAAACGCGGCAGCAGCACACAACAGCGTCCCACAAACAGTAGTGGATTGAGTGACCCAATTTTTTTTAAAGGAATTATTACCCCCGGAAAAGCGACCTGCTAATCGAGTTAACAACCGGGTTCCTACTTATTGCTTGGTAAACAAGCATGTGGAGTAAGGAAACTTGCCCAATGTTTCGGTTTGCCGGGAATCAAACCCAGGTCCTCTTACTTGCTAAGTGAGTGCTCTAACCACTGAGCTACAGGACTCTACAGGATCAGATGAAGGCTTTTTGATTAACCAACTGATCAGTGCTCCTAAGTAAACGGTGCTACATAACTAAAGGTTGTTGATCGATGTAGTGTATATGCTTTGAGACCCTATTATCAACAGAGAATCTATATGAAAGACCTCTTTATATCTTGCGATGGATGGCCCCAGACTGCTGTTGATGACTAATCTGTGGTTCTCTTTAATCCACAGTATCATAGCTATGTGTAAACTGTTGCAACATGGCATTAATACAGATGACAAAAGGCTGCAAGATATACTGGTAAAGGGAGAAGAAGTATTCAACCCTGATGAGGGAATACGTACACGTTCAAAGACGGCAAAAAGTAAGTTTGTCTCAAATCATTTGTTCCCTTAAAATATCCCCACATCATGTTTCCTTATTCTGTAAAAACTATAGGCATACCAAGAGGGTCTGACAATGTTGTCAAACAAAAATAGGAATAAGTGTGTGAACTTGTGATTTAGTGAGTGTGCTTGAATATCTAGCGAAATTTTCTGCGGAGGTTTCTTGTAGATAATGGAAAACATTTTCTGACCAGGGAATCATTGAATGGAGAACAGGGAAACTATAGGGATTTTTATTGCTCTTAATAGTTTAGGCGCTGAATTTGAGAGCTTACATCTGTGGAAACAGAGGATGTCTGTTGGGAATTGAACAATTATAGGAAATAATCCATAAAGTGACTCAGGTTTGTGTAACTCACACAACACTGTTTTTATCTGTAATTAGCACAATGCTGAAGAGTAACTTTTTCATCTCACACATCTGCCATTGTGTTTTATCAAAAATTACTTTCTTTGTCTAGAGACAGAACAGCTAAACGGATAACTCTTTTTACATACTATTACATTTTTGGGGGCTAACAACTGTCTTGTGGAAAGAAGGATTCTTTCCAATGCCCCTTTGGCTGACGTGACTGGCCTCATCCTGATATCACTGTCTTGAGCAGATCCAGAGCGGTGGACCAACATTCCCTTGCTAGTGAAACTCTTCAAATTGGTGATTTCTGAACTCTCCACTGTGATAGAAGCCAATGTCACCCGACAGGCCACAGAAACTGAATGGAATCAAGGTATTGTTCCTGTGTTAGGAAGCCATCTTTCTCTTTCTAAGACTAATAAGCAAATTGAACGAGCCAGTCCAAGATAGAAATGCATTAATTTTATTTCATTGTCCCTGCATCAACGAAGCCAGCTGGTAAAATCACTCAGATTGGTGTGTGCATAAGCTCAGTCACTACTATTACTTACATTTAGCTACTGTTCTCTCCCACTTCCCCCTTTCTGGGTCAGAAGGTCTGAGCAGAACACCAGAAGTTGACTTCATGATTCAGGCTATCACTTGATGCATACTGGGGAGTCACTGGACAGTTGGAGGTGCCATCTTCAGTGAGATACAAAACCAAGATCATATTTGCTTCTGGGATGTAGTTTAGTGGACTAGAGTTTTGGTGTTCAGGCCATATAACTTCCCTCATTTAAATTCACAAATAAAGATTATTCCTTGTTGATTTGTAGGATGTTTTTCAACCAATTCAGCTGCCATTCCCATGTTTGTTCAACCCTTCAAAATAACATCATTGTACAAAGCACTTTGAGACATTTTAACATAAGGTGCTGTATAAAACCAAACTTTATTTCTACAAAGAATTCATATTTTACTATTTCCAATCTAAGAAGTCCCACATGGTTGTTTTGCTCTGTCTTCACTTAACAAGTTAATTTTAAAGCCAGTTCTTAAATTAATATAAAAGCTGTTTGAATCAGTGATAGAAAGGTACAGCTTAATTGTAATTTCACGAAACTATTCTTTCAACAGAATCATAACCATCCCTGATCAAAAAAACCTAATATCTCCCTTGCATACTTAATAATCAGCACAAAACTGGTAACAGACATTTGAGATACCCGAACTTCCAAACAGGGTTGCGACCTGAGCCAGGAGTTCCCCCCTTGCTGGTAATTTGTGAATCCCATTCAATAAATGTTAATGTTCAGTCACTGGAATGCACTGTGTGAATCCACCACCGTGATTGATCTGCTATTCTTGTCTATTCAATGTACCAAGATGAGGTTAACGATATGTGGGAAGACCAGGAAGAGGAGGACGAGGATGATGACGAAGGTTTAGCTGGACAACTATTGTCAGATCTGCTCAGTCCAGGGGCAGGTGCCAGATATGGTAAGAAGTTTTTTGAAGTAATGCTGTTACTGGAATTTTTAAGATATTGTGTGTTTATGCTGCACTTCACAGTCTTTACGCTGCACTTCACTTCATTGTCTTTTAATCATACCGGGCTGATTCATTGAAAGCGTGTGTCACCATATTCTGGCTCGAGTCCTGGCTCTTCTCTGAGATATAAATAGATATTGGACTTTCTTCAAAATTATTGCAGTATAGAAACACATTTCTGTTTAATAATTGTCTATGTTAAAAGTTTAAAGTGTGTCCCTTCAGGGAGAATGTGTGCATTTTATTCCAATACTGGGAATTTCTATGTGCAGGTGGGATGCATGGAACTCTGGTTTGGATATACTCTTAAGCATGGTGATGGGTATCTGCGTATATCAGACACACAGCTGATCAAAAAAAAACTTAATGCTGCAAAGAACCTCCATTATTGGCAAAGCTGTAGTTAGAGTAATTTGAAGTGTTCAATAATTTTACACTGACATTATCGCCAGTTTCCTTCACTCACTTATAATAATCCTTGTATTTGATATAGCGCCTTATCATGGCTTCGAGACATCTCAAAGCGCTTCACAGAATATACTGTAAAGTGTAATGATTGTGTATTTTGTGGGCTAAACGCAGCAGCCAATTGCGCACAGCAGCGTCCCATAACAGTCATGGATTCTGTCACCAAATTTTTTTTTTGAGGATTTATTACCCCTGAAAAGCAATCAGCCAATCAACTAACAACTGGGTTCCTACTTACTGCTAGGTAAACAGAGGCATGTGGAGTAAGAAAACTTGCCTAAGGTTTGGCCTCAGCCAGGAATCGAACCTGGTTCCTCTCACCTGTGGGGCGAGTGCTCTAACCACTACGCTTCTGCCTGTTCAGGTGGTCATTAAAGATCCCATATCACTATTTGAAAAGAGAAGGGAGTTTCTCCCAGTGGCCAACCCCCCAAATAAAATTGAAACTCCATGGCTGTTTGTGGGACATTGCTGTCCCCATTATTATTATTATTAATTGATTGGCCACTAGATGTCAGCAACAGCTGGGCCCAAGATGCCCAAACTCTTGATATAAAATTTTACAATAATATAACATTTTCTGGAGAGAGAATGTTGCTGTCTTCTAAATATCCAGCCCCAGAAAATTACCTTTTTAAACATAATAATCTCTTTTTTGCTGCCTCAAGAACAGAAAAAATGATAATTTGAAAATTGGTGCTCGGGAAGGCTGGTGTTTCCCACCTTCTGGCCATTATAATGATTATCAATTTGTTGTATTGCAGAAGATTTAATGTTAAGCACCCGGTATGATTGAAGGTGGGTAAATTTAGAACAAATCTGTGGAAATACTACTTCAATGAGCGAGTAGTAAACTTATGGAACAGATTCCCTAGGGAGACAGACGGTGGAAGAAAAAATGTAATTTGTTTCAAGAACAAATTAGATAAGATTTCTACTAGAAAATATCTCGGGATAGAGTATATAGTTTGGGGCACAACATGTCAAAAGCGACTGCCAGGATGGTGGAAGGTGTACTAGATGGACCTGGGTCTTCTTTTGCCTAGCAAATTCTTATGGCGTACAATTGCGATTATCATAGTTTGTCATTTGCTGTAGACCATGTTCCACATATGCATGTCACCTAGGCATAGAAATTTCCAATTTTTCTGTAATTTAGTGAGCACTCTTTTCTCCACCTCCCCCCCCCTTCCATGTTTACATAAGTCCAGAAAGTATTGGGCACACACTGGCAAAACTTGTATGTGTGGCTCTTTGCTTCTTGGACCCATTACGTTTTACAGACAATTGTCCCTTTCTGAATGGTAATACGTCACAGCAATGCTGCCTGCAAAGAGGTTAATATGGATAGGATTAGTAACTTGTTGTGTTTGACAATCAGATGATGACTATTATGATGAGGATGATGAAGATGACCCTGATGCACTGAAGGATCCTTTGTACCCAATTGATTTACAGGTAAATGTAAACTCCATATGTGGAGTGAGAACAGGGAGTTTAATGTATTGTAAATTGGCCCAATAACCTTTGCTGTTGGGAGTAAATTGGATTATTTCCTGATGTATTTCCTGTTTCTTGGTACATTTCTTTTCGAATTGGAAGAGTTTTGAATTGCAGCTGGCTCAGTTCTTGCCCACATGAAGTCTGCAGAGCTGCACCATGCTTTTTAAAAAAAAACTAACACAGAAATTTATCTGAAACACGTTTAATTGATTTAGGAATCTGTATAAAATTGATTAGATTAGGATGGTCCGGCGGGTTATTTTATCCGGCCTGAGACAATTTCCAAAATTCGACCTTCTCCCTCCTTGGTTAACATAAGAAAGGGGGAGAGAGTGGACGTCAAGAGAGTGGGAGAGAGCAGAGAGAGATTGAGAATGTGGGGGAGAGAGAGTGTGTGTCAGTGAGAGGTGAGGGAAGGGGAGAAGAAACTGAGGAAGGGAAAGAGAGGGGAGTAGAAAGAGAGCATGAGAGGGGGAAGAGAGAAAAGCAAAATAAGAAAAGTGAGAGCAGAGAGAACTGAGGCAGCATTTCATGGTTCAGTCTCAATTTCATTCGCGGTTGGGCCTTTGTCTGACATCGGGAAAACAATTAATGTACTGTTGGCTAATGGTTCATTTAATTTGCAGGCGTATCTAACAGATTACCTCCGTCAATTTGCACAGCAACCCTGCTACACAGCATTTTCTGACCACCTCAATGAGAATGAGAAGAGAGTTCTACGCTCAATTTGCATTTAATGTTACCACCTGAAACTGTGTTGCCTTTATTTACTGTTTCATTGGCCCACACTGGTCCTATATTCCCACCTTCTTCTGTGTCAGGTGCACATGGCAAAGGAAAGTAATCCAATTTCATCACATCCTTGTTTTCATCATGACTCCAAACATTTGAACTGCAGAGACCTAACTGAGAATAAATAGTTACATTCAAGGAAGCACGTGGAGGCGTTTCTGGAGCTGTGCTGTTCAGGACTTGAAACCTGTATCCAGTTATGCAGATTCTGTCACAAAGCATTACCATCATAGCTTCGGGATTTGAAGGGTATATTTAATCGCACTAGCCCTCATTAAACTGTCTATTTTTGCTACAAGATGGAAACATTAGGTTGTTCTTAATGCTCTTAAAAGGAAAATGGAATTCAGATTGAAGCATTGTGAAACCTTTTGTTTGCAGACATTCAAAGTGTTTTGTAAAATTGTCCTAGTATTTGATCTGAACTGTTTTAAATGAGAGTAATGGTGTGCATACACCACTGAACCAGTTATTGATGGGATTAAATTGGATTATGCCCAGATGTATTTCTATCTGAGTGTTGAAGAGATATTGGTTGCATCCTGTTCAACTCTTTGGAAGTGAGTCCAGGATATGTGTTCGTTCTGTTCCCTTTTGGAGAGGAAACAAAATACCAACCACTGAAAGAACTTCCTTTTGTAATCTTACTAAACCAGGACTGCTCCAGAATGGCATTAGGAGTCAAGAAAAGCAGCCTGATTATTCTATCACTGATTGGAACCAAATTTCTTGCACATTTATGATAACAATTCTACTGTGGTAAAACACAACGGCTAACAAATGATCATATATTTGAATCCTTGGGTTTCAGGCTAAAGCATTCAACAAGTATGGGTGTATAAATCTTGGGGTTAGGGATTTTGAATGTATTATATTTCTGACCAGTATTGGAAGTTAATCTTCGGTGGCCAGAATTAGAAAATAGTGTAGCTTGATGCTGTTAAGAAATGTTAAAAGATGCATTCATTCCAGTTTCACCCTTTAAAAGTATATAAATTCCCCACTATTATACAGTTTCTCACTTACTTTCCAGCCCCAGTCCATTGATTGCCCACAGGTTCAGGGAGCTAACTTGTCTCCTTCGTCGACTAGTTTTGTTTTCAGCTCACATACTTTGGGTCTGAAATAGACAAGATACCAACTACATTAATAATCCCACTCCAATATCAGGGGCAGCTATTAACAGAATCACTTAAAATTATAATTTTAATAAAAAATTGTAAATATTAATTTTGTTCCAATTTTTAACGTTTTTCTTCAAATGACTGTCCTGGGAAAAATCCTGCTGGGGCCTAGTGACTGAGGTAGCCAAGAAAATGCAAATGTGCTATATTTGATTCCATCTTAGAAATAATAATATGTGAAATTAGTTTAGATGTACTGTTAGTCCAGTTTTTGATAACCATGGCTCAAAACTGCCCATAATTTGATAGTCATGTCAAAAATAAAATAAAAAGCACATGAGTGCAGCTGTAAAGTGTTTCTGTTAAAGCACATTTTTGAAGCAATAAAACAAAAACCTGCATCCAACCAACCTGCCCCTTCACAGCTCAAAAGGGGGATCAGTCCAAAATTAACTATTTGTCTTGAATGTGGAATCTTGCTTTCTTCCCAAAAAAAAACCTTGGACTGTATTTGTATTAAGCTTCTGAGAGCTAGGATTTCAGATTAGTGTAGGAAAATCAATACTAGAATATTCTTAGGATCTCGTCTCAATTAGGTGGTCCATTCCGTATGCCTTTGATGTATTTGTTTCCTCGACCATTTTCTTGTATTTCAGGAAGCTATTGTCTTCTCCAGTGCCTCCATGGTTTAGAGGAAACCACTTTTAGAATGGCTTGGCTTAAGGCTTATTGGTTTTGAAGAAATTAAAAATGGGATAATGAGCTGTTATTAAAATGATATACAATATTAAATTGAGACCAGATATAAAGAGATTGACGAGAAACGGCTGTTCAGTCCACCAACTTCCAATTTGACCCTTCCACTCCACTAACTTGCCTGATTATACAGTCCAGCTAAATTTGGAAAGTATCCAATGTGAAAAGTTCCAAAACTTTTTGCCATCCTAGTAGCACTCTTACCACAGAGGCCAAAGAGACATTGTCTAGGCTGACACTCCAATGCTCGGAAAACCCTGCATTGTTGCAGGCATCGTTCTTCAGTTGAGACTTTAAACTCGGGTCTCGTCTACCTATTTGGGTGACTGTTGAAGATCCCACAACACTATTGGAAAAGAGAAGGGTATTTCTCCCAGTATCTTCAATTATTCACTGATTACTTCAGTTATCAGGAGAGGTAGAGAAGCGAGGATTATTCTCCTTGGAGCAGAGAAGGTTAAGAGGAGACTTAATAGAAGTTTTCAATATTATGAAGCGATTCAATAGGGTGAACAAGGAGAAACTATTCCCACTGGCGGGAGGGTTGGTAACCCGAGGACACCAATGTAAAATAGTTGTTAAAAGAAACAGGGGAGGTGAGAAATGTTTTCACACAGAGAGTTGTTCGGATCTGGAATGCATTGCCTGAAAGGCCGGTGGAAGCTGATTCAATAACAACTTTTAAGAGTAGAAAATTATTTGGGGAGGACAAGTTTCCAGGGCTATGGGGAGAGCGCAAGAGAGTGGGGTTGAATTGGAAGTTCTTTTCAAAGAGACGGCACAGACATGATGGGCTGAATGGCCTTCTTCTAAGCTGTGTAATTCTACGATTCTATCCTGGCCAATTATTCAGCAAAATAAAATTGGTGATTCACTTGGCTGTTTGCTGTGTTTGTTTACCTGCAGTATACAGTCAGTACATTTACAATGAATCCTGTGAATCTCATTGCTCCTCATGTGAAAGGTGCTGTATCAAATGCAAGGATTATTATTAAGACCAATTACAAGCTCTGCAATTGTTCTGAAACATGTGGCCTGTTTTGGTTAATTTTTAATCAAGGATTTCAAATTTGCTCACCACACATATCTCTGGGCTGGACTGTCATTAACCCAGAACCCAGATGAAGTCAAAACTATGGCCGTTAAAGCACCATGTTACGCTTGTACTATTGCATGTTTTTGTTGCTATGCTAATCAGTTAATTTCTTTCAACAAAAAGTGCTCCTCTAATGCATTTTGTTTAACCTCCACTGCCTCAAGGCACAGGTGAGTGCTGCACCTGGCTCAAATCTAACTCAGCAATCCCACCAGCAGATCGGGCTGGATCTTATCCAAACTTATCGTTTCGTACTCGCCTCCACTAAATTGTCCATCTACTCCAAGGCAATCTTGGAGGCAAACGACAACCCTAGGCTCCTCTTCTCCATCACCAACCAGCTCCTCCGCACACCCTCTCAGGCCTCCCCCATCCTCTCCTCCAACTGTGAGGAGATAGAGGTGAACCAAGAAGACAATGTTAGCGAGCAACTTGGGGAAATTAATATTAGTAAAGAAATGGTTTTAGGTAAATTGTCAGGTCTTAAAACTGATAAATCTGCTGGACCTGATGGTCTACAACCGAGGGTTTATAAAGAGGGGGCTACTGAGATAGTGGATGGCTTGTCTTTGATCTTCCAAAATTCTCTGGATTCTGGAACGGTTCCCATTCATTGGAAGTTTGCAAACGTAACACCACTATTTAAGAAGAGTGGGAGAGAAAAGATGGGGAACTACAGACCAGTTAGTCTGACATCAGTGGGAGGGAAAATTCTTGAGTACTTCATTAACGATGTCGGTATGGGATTCCTGGAAGACCATAACAAGATTAGGCGGAGTCAACATGGCTTTACAAAAGGGAAGTCACGCTTCACTAATCCTTTAGAGTTTTTTGAAGATGTATCTGCAGGTTAGATAGGGGGGAACCAGTAAATGTAGTATATTTAGATTTTAAGAAGGCATTTGACAAAGTGCTATTGCACAAGGTTAAGGCTCACAGAATTAATGGGAACATATTAACATGGACTGAAGAGTGGCTAAAGGGAAGAAAACAGAGAGTCGGGATAAACGGGTCATTCTCGAATTGGCAGGAGGTGACTAGTGGAGTGCCACAAAGATCAGTGCTCGGGCCTCAGCTATTTACAATTTACATCAATTATCTCGATGAGGACATTGAATGTTACGTATCTAAATTCACGGATGACACTAAACTCGGTGGGAGAGTGAGCTCTGAGGATGATGCAAAAAGATTGTGACGGGATATAGACAGGTGAGGGGAGTGGGCGAGTAGGTGCCACATGGAATTTAATGTGGGGAAGTGTGAAGTTATTCACCGAGGTAGAAAAACAGATTATTTTCTAGAGGGGGAGAGATTAGATAGTGTTAGTGTTCAGAGGGATTCGGGTGTCCTTGTACACCAGTCTCAAAATGTTAGTTTGCAGGTGCAGCAGCAACTAAGAAGGCGAACGGCAGTTAGCGTTCATTGCAAAAGGTTTAGAGTACAAGAGTAGGGAAGTCTCGCTGCAACTGTATAGGGCTTTGGTGAGACCGCACCGAGAGTATTGTGTGCAGTTTTGGTTTCCTTATTTAAAAAAGAACATACTTGCCTTAAGAGGGGGTGCAGCGTAGATTCACTGTGGTGTGTGACAGTGCCACATTTGTCCATATTAATTGACATTTATAATAATTCTCAATTTTTTTTCATATAGCGCCTTATCACAGCGATGAGATGTTTCAAAGCGCTTCACAGAATACACTGTAAGGTGAAATGACTGTGTATTTTGTGGGCGAAACGCAACAGACAGTTGCCACTTGTCAGGCAAGCTCCGTGATCTTTCCAGATCCCTCTGATTTGATTCCTGTTATTTGAAACTCCCTCCCCTCAGCTTGGCATTGTGCTGCATCACTGTCAAGCACTCTGGGAAGATACTCTGTGTGAGGGGTACTATATAAATGCAAGTTGTTCTTGTTGTTATACTCCCCTGCCTTCTACCCCAACCTCCTGCATCCATATCCCTGATGCTCCATGAACGCTCACCCTGATGCCTCCCTCGAGAGGCATGGGGCTGGGCAGCACTGATGCTCCTCTGCTTGCTCCAGGTCCAGTGCCATTTCCGTGGTGAAGATTCTTCGAGTCCTTCGTGTTCTTAGACCTCTGCGAGCTATCAACAGAGCCAAAGGGTTGATGGTGAGAGTACATCAGCCAATGCTGAGTGTGTCTCTCTGTGTACCTCTTCCTCTGTGTCTGTGTATCTGTGCCCGTCTCCATCAATGTACCTGTGAATCTCTGAGGGGGGGCGGTGTGGCATGAGGAGAGCACATCAGTCAGGCAATACTGCTGGGGAGGGAGGGGTGGGGGGTGGAAGAGCACATCTGGCAAGTACCTCATTGTCGACGAAAACATCGATATTCTCGCCCTCACTGAAACCTGGATCACTCCAGTCGACACCTTCCCCCTGTCAGAGGCAACACCACCCGGCTACACCTCCCATCATACCCCACGACCTCATTGCCTGGTGGTGGGGTGGCTCTCATCTCCCAGTCCTCGCTCGGCCTATACTCTTACTCCTCTGAACCTTCCCCTCCTTTGATCACAGCACAGAAGCAGCCCTGGTCAAAGTGACAAATTACATTCTATCCATCAGTGATCAGGGCTCCGTCTGCCTCCTCGTCCTCCTTGACATCTCTGCTGTGTTCGACACCGTCGATCACTCTATCCTCATCCACCGCCTCTCCTCTCACCTCAACCTTCCCTGTGCTGTCCTTGACTGGTTCAGATCGTACCTCTCGCCGCCTGCACTTCATTTCCAGAAACAGCTTCTCCTCTAGTCCCCACACTGTCTTGTGTGGTGTTCCTCAGGGCTCTGTCCTTGGTCCCCTCCTCTTCAATATCTGTAGGTGGCAGATGGAATTTAATGTGGGGAAGTGTGAAGTTATTCACCGAGGTAGAAAAAATAGAAAAACAGATTATTTTCTAGAGGGGGAGAGATTAGATAGTGTTAGTGTTCAGAGGGATTCGGGTGTCCTTGTACACCAGTCTCAAAAAGTTAGTTTGCAGGTGCAGCAGCAACTAAGAAGGCGAACGGCAGTTAGCGTTCATTGCAAAAGGTTTAGAGTACAAGAGTAGGGAAGTCTCGCTGCAACTGTATAGGGCTTTGGTGAGACCGCACCGAGAGTATTGTGTGCAGTTTTGGTTTCCTTATTTAAAAAAGGACATACTTGCCCTCGAGGGGGTGCAGTGTAGATTCACTCGGTTAGTTCCTGGGATGAGGGGACTGACCTATGAGGAGAGGCTGAATAAACTAGTGCCGTATTCTCTATAGAGTACAGAAGAATTAGGGGAGATCTTATTGAAACATGTAAGACTCTGAAAGGGCTGATTCAGTAGACACTGAGGGTCTGTTTCCCCGGTGGGAGAATCTATAACCGGGGGTCACAGTCTGAAAATAAAGGGTCAGTCGTTTAGAACAGAGTTGAGGAAACATTTCTTCACTCAGAGGGCAGTGACTTTATGGAATCCACTCCCCCAGAAGGCGTAGATGTCAGTCCTTGAACATCTTCAAGGCTGAGACTGATAATTTTTTTAAAAATAGAGGGATTAGGGGATATGGGGATAGAGCAGGTAATTAGAGTTAGGTCTGAAGATCAGCCATGATCTTACCGAATGGCGGGGCAGCTCGAGGGGCCGAATGGCCTACTCTTGCTCCTAATTCTTATGTTCTTATGAGATACTGGACTGCCTTGAAACCGAAGTTGAAGGGATCCGATTAACTGCCTCTGCCCTTCCGACTATTACCCCCTCCCCATCTCCCCTTCATGCCCCAGCCCCTACCCATCCCTCCGTCCTCATCTTTGAACCTGTCTCCCCCTCCTCTCACCACTATAACCCACATGAAACAGACCAACTACTCCCTCTATCCCATCCCTACCTCTCACCTCCCGGGTCCAATTTCTTGCCCCCAGTCTTACAGATATCATAAGCCTCTCCCTAACAAAAACAGAAGTCGCTGGGAACATTCAGCAGGTCAGGCAGCATCTATGGAGAAAGGAAAGTGAGTCAACATTTCGGGTCCACGACCCTTCGTCAGAACTGGGGCACGTTGGGAAGGAGGGGCTTTTAAGGACTACAGAGAGAAGGGAGGAAGGGCAAGGAAGACAAAGGAGAAAACGGGACAGAAGACAGGATGATGGGTTAAAAAGGTGTTGATACAAAACAAAGTGAGGGGGGGATAGATTTTTGTGTTTGTCTCAGATATCCAGCATCTGCAGTATTTTGAGTTTTATAGACCCCTCTCTGTCCACTGGCACCGTTCCCACCCCTTTAAAAACATCTGTCATCACTTCTATCCTCCCTGCCCATCTCTGCTCTCAAATTACCACCCCAACTTCAACCTCCCTTTCCAAGGTCCCAGAACAAGTCATTGCTTCCCAGCTTCGCTCCTTCCTCACCTGCCAGTCCATTCACAAACCTCTGCAATCGGGCTTCCGTGACACCTACAGAATAGAAACAGCTTTGGTCAGTGACAAATGATATTTTATCCATCTATGACCAGGGCTCCTTCGTCTTCCTTGTACCTCTCACACTGTCTCCACTTCATCTCCACAAATGGCTTCTCCTCTAGCTCCTGTACCGTCTTGTGCAGCGTTCCTCAGGGCTCTGTCTTGGTCTCCTCTTCAATATCTATATGCTCCCTCTCGGTGACATCATCCGCAGACATGGGGTCAACTTCCACATGCATGCGGATGACACCCAATTCTACCTCTCTGCCTCCACTCTTGACTCCAGGATCACTGACAGAACGTCTGCTGGAAATCAAGTCCTGGATGAAAGCTAACTTTCTACAACTGAATGTCAACGAGACCGAGCACTACTGATTGGCTCCCATCAGCGCCTCCACACCTCAGGCACTGACTGCATCACCATCCAAGGATGCACGCTCCACCTCACCAGTCCAGAGCCTTGGCTTCTTGTTCGACCCTCACATCTGTGCCATGACCCGCAGTATTCCACCACTATCTGGTTGTAAACACAATCATTCATTAGTGTTTGTGGTTTATATTTTTTCGTGTGCATTCACTATATGAATTGGAAAATATATATATATATATGGCAAAAAGCCATTTGGGTTCAGGCACAGTGCTGACCCCAAATGATTTTAAGTTTTTTTAAGTCTCACAAGTGCATGAGAACTTTTACAGTGCTAAATGGCCTTGGTTACTGCCACTCCTGCCTGTCACCTTGGCACATGTGGCAGTATGTTTACATTTCTTAGCACCTACCAGGAAAACCTGGCTAATGCTCTTAAAAAAAAGATGATGTATTTTCCAAACATGTACACATGCCTGTACAGTGGAGATTCTAGACCGCAAACCTGCTCATCGGACTCAATGTCACCCTAAGGGTCAACTGTTTTGTGGCTCCAATAGGGGACCCAAAGCCCCATGCTCAGAAGGAGATTCAGAAGAAACTGTGCTTGTACTCACGATGCTAAACAGAAGGGTGCAATATTCCTAAAAAGGGGAAGATGATTTTGATGTAGATACCACCTGTTGGCTCGGAGAACAAATGAGGTGAAGGAGGTGATGAAGGACACCACTATTTAAAAAAGGTGGAAAGGAAAAGATGGGGAACTATAGGCAGTTAGTCTCACATCAGTGATAGGAAAAATTTTAGAATCATTGATTAAGGATGTGGTAGTGCGGTATTTAGGGCACAATATAATTAGGCCGAGTCAACGTGGCTTTACAAAAGGGAAGTCATGTTTGACGAATCTCATAGTTTTTTGAGGATATTTCGAGTAAACTAGATAAGGGTGAATCAGTGGATGTGGTCTATTTGGACTTCCAGAAGGCATTCGACATAAGGGCCCATGGAATTCGGGGGAGCATATCAACGTGGATTGGGGAATGGTAAATGGGTAGGAAACAAAGAGAAGGGATAAACGGGTCCTTTTCAGATTGGCGGGATGTGACTAGTGGAGTGCCACAAGGATCAGCCCTTGGGCCTCAGCTATTTACCATCTACATCAACGATGTAGATGAGGACATCGAAGCTAATATATCTAAATTTGCGGATGACACAAAACGTGGAGGAAGTGTCAACACAGAAGACGACATTAAAAAAATGCAGCGAGACATAGATAGGTTAGGTGATTGGGCAGGTAGGTGGCAGGTGAAGTATAATGTAGCGGAGTGCAAAGGCATCCACCAAGGGAGCAAAAACAGGAGAGTGGGAGAGATTGGAATGTGTTAGCGTCCAGAGGGACTTGGGTGTCCTTGTACACCAATCACAGAAAGTTAGTGCAGCTGCAGCAGCAGTTAGGAAGGCGAACGGTATGTTAGCATTCATTATGAAAGGAAAAGAGTATAAGAGTAGGGAAGTCTTACTGCAACTGTATAGGGCCCTGGTGAGACCACACGTGGAATACTGTGTGCAGTTTTGGTCTCCTCATGTAAGGAAGGACGTACTTGCCTTGGAGGGGGTGCAGCGTAGATTTACTATGTTAGTACAAGGGATGAAGGGGATGAGTTACGAGAATAGGCTGAACAATTTGGGCCTATATTCTCTAGAATATAGAAGAATTAGAGGGGATCTTATAGAAACCTATAAGATCATCAAAGGGCAATGATAGAGTAGATAGTGGGAGACTGTTTCCCCGGTTGGAGAAACTAAAACCAGGGGTCACAACCTGAAAATCAGAGGCAGTCCTTTCGCACTGAGTTGAGGAAGAACTTCTTCACTCAAAGGGCAGTGAATGTGGAACTCACTACCCCAAAGGGCTGTTGACGCTTAGTTCTTGAACATATTCTTAAGATAGATTTCTTATTGCAAAAGGGATTAAGGGATATGGGGATAAGGCAGGGGGAGGGTGGGGGGGAGGGTGAGGCTGGCTGGGGTGGGGGATATGGGGAGAAGGTGGGGGGGGAGGGGGAGGCTGGCTGGGGTGGGGGGATATGGGGATAAGGCGGGTGGGGGGGGTGGGGGAGGAGGGTGAGGCTGGCTGGGGTCGGGGGGGGAGGGGGAGGCTGGCTGGGGTCGGGGGGGGAGGGGGAGGCTGGCTGGGGTCGGGGGGATATGGGGAGAAGGCAGGTCAGGTTATTAGGTGGAGTTAGATGAGAGGATCAGCCATATGATTGAATGGCGGGGCAGAGGCTCGAAGGGCTGAATGGCCTCCTCCTGCTCCGACATGACACGCGCTCCTACAACTAATAATAATCCCTGCATTTGATATAGTACCTTATCAGATCTTTGAAGCGTCTCAAAGCGCTTCACAGGATATACAGGAGTGTAGTGACTATGTTTTGTGGGTGGACCTCAGCAGCCAATTGTGCGGGGGGGGGGGGGGGGGGTGTTTGATGTTTTTGATGGGGAGGCGCTGACAGGCAGTGACAGCCCCCCCCCCCCGCCCCCCCCCCGCTGTCTGACCCACCTCAGAGGCCGGTGCTGACCGGGGGCCGCTGTCCCGCTGTCCCGTTGGGGGAGGCTCCGGCTCCAGAACATTCTGCGTGTCCGACACACCCGCTGCTGGGCATGCGCGAGCCGCGCGGCCTCGCTTCCCGCCCTCGTGTCGGCGGCGTCCGTCCCCTCCCCCCCCCCGAGCCCGGCCCCCGAGCCCGGCCCCGCTCACCATGGACAGCCGGGCGACGCTTCTTTTCCTCGTCATCACCATGGTTGCGGGTAGGTTAACAACAACAACTTGCACTTATGTAGCGGCCTCCACGCAGGGCAGCGTGTGTGTGAGCCCTGTGAGGTGAGCACACAGGAGGCTTCCAGCATGTTCCACCGTGTCATGGGCTCACACCTGATCGGTACCTCAGGTAATCCCATCACTTACCGCTTTCTCTCCATATCCCTCAATCCCTGACCCTCACCCTTGAAGGTGTGGATGGATGCAGCATCCACCACCTTTTAGGGGAGAGAATTCCAGATTTCTACTCCCTTTGAGTGAAAAAATGCTTCTTGGTTTCTCTCTTAAATGGTCAGGCTCTAATTTTAAGACTATTCCCCCCTGTTTTGGATTCCCCACCAGAGGCAATAGCCTCTCTGTATCGACCCGATCAAATCCCTTTATCACCTTACACCCCTCAACCTTCTAAACTCACGGGAACACAGTCAAGTTTACGAGGCCTTTCCTCATAACTTAACCACTTTTGGCCCTGGTAACATTCTGGTGATCCTGCGCTGGACCCTCTCCACGGCCAATATATCTTTCCTGAGGTGTGGTGCCCAACACTGAACGCAGTCTCCAGGTGGGGTCTGACTAACGCTCTATACTTTTTTTATTTCATGTGAATTAAATTTTTAAAAATAAAATTTGACTTTTTTGGCATATGTGGAGTCCTGTAGCTCAGTGGTTAGAGCACTCGCTTTGCAAGTGAGAGACTTGTGTTAAATTCCCGGTAGAGGGCGAAACCTTGGGCAAGTTTCCTTACTCCACACATCTGAAATAATCCCTCAAGAAAATAAAACAACAATAAATTGGTCACTTCAAAACCACGACTGTTTGTGGGACGCTGCTGTGCGCAATTGGCTGCCGCATTTCGCCCACAAATATACACTTTACAGACTATTCTGTGAAGCGCTTTGAGACATCTAGAAGACGTGAAAAGTGCTATATCAAATGCAACGATTATTATATTATTATTTATACGCTGAAGCAACATTTCTTCCCCTTCGTATTCCAGGCCCCTGAGATAAAGGCCAACATTCCATTCACCTTTTTGATTACCTTTCGCACTTGGGAACTAGTTTTTAGTGAGTTGTGGATATGGACACCAAAATCTCTTTGCTCCTCCACACTTCCTAGTCTCTCTAGTAAAATAATATAGTGCTTTCGACTACATGGTTAACAGATGTTAACAATTTCAGTAATGAATGGGAATACTACATCATAAAGAAAATATTCTTTTTTCGTTCCATAGTGGATGACCTCCCACTTTCCCTACATTAAAATCCATCTGCCACGGATTTGCCCACTGACTTCATTTGTCCAAGTCCCTTTGTAACTTCCTATTCCCATCTACACAACTTAACCAAGCCTCCTAGCTTAGTGTCGAGTTCAAAGTTGGATATAAAACTTTCTATTCCTTCATCCAAGTCATTTATATATATGGCGAAAAGCTGAGGTCCCAGTATAGATCCCTGGGGGACACCAATTGTCACATCCCGCCAATCAGAGAACATCCCTTTATCCCTACTCTCTGTTTCCTGCCTCACAACCAATTATCAAGCTACGTCACAAGGTTACCTCCGACTCCGTGCCCTTCCATTTTCGATAATCATATTTTGTGTGGAACATTATCCGCACTAACCAGCTAACCTACCCACTAACCCGCTAACCCACCCACTAACCTACCCACTAACCCACCCACTAGTCAAAGACGTCAAAAATACCTTTTAAAAGTTCATACATGCATAGTCACTCTTATCTACCATTTTAGTGACCTCTAAAAATTCAACTAGGTTAGTCAGACACAACCTACCCTTCACAAACCTATGCTGACTTTCTTTGACTAGTGGGGAGGTTAGTAGGTAGGTTAGCTGGTCAGTGGCTGGATTAGTGGGTAAATTAGCGGGTTAGTGGGAGGGTGTGGATTGGCTGATTAGTGGGTAAGTTAATGGTCGGTTTAGTTAGGGGGTAGGTTTGAACCCTCTAACCTGCACACTAAACCCTCTTTGAACCCCTCCAATCCGGCTTCCGTGCTGCCCACAGCACAGAAACAGCCCTGGTTAGAGTCACTAATGACATTCTGAACATCTGTGATCAGGGCTCCCTCTGCCTCCTTGTCCTCCTCGATCTCTCTGCCGCCTTCGACGTTGTCAACCACTCCATCCTCATACACCGCCTCTCCTCCTTACTTAATCTTCACTGACCTGCCCTTGCCTGGATTGAATCCTATCTCTCTCACCGTCTCCACTTTGTTGCCTCTAACGGTTTCTCCTCCAGCCCCCGCACTGTCACATGTGGCGTCCCCCAGGGCTCTGTCCTTGTCTCCTCTTTAATATCTACATGCTCCCCCTCGGGGACATCATCCACAGACATGGGGTCAACTTCCACATGTACGCGATGACACCCAACTCTATCTCTCTGCCCCCACCCTCAACTCCAGGGCCACTGCTGTCCTGACACTGTCTGTCGGACATCAAGTCCTGGATGAGGGCAAACTTCCTACAGTTGAATGTGAACAAGACTGAGGCCCTCCTGATTGGCTCACGGCAGCGCCTCAGGACCTCAGGCTCCGGCAGCATCGCCCTCCATGATGTACACTACAACTCACCAGTCAGTCAGGAACCCGGGTGTCTTATTCACCCTTAGCTGTCTTTTCTTCCCCACATCCAAGCCATGACCCGCTCTGCCTTCCTTCACCTCCGTAACATTGTCCGAGTCCGGCACTACAACAACAACAACTTGGATTTATATAGTGCCCTCCACGCCGGACGGCTTCTGAAAGCGCTTTACAGTTTCGGATCCCGGGATCAAGCCAGGGGGAGGGGGCGGGGAAGGTAACCAAAGGCATGGTCGAAAAGAAAGGTCTTCCTTTCACCCCTCAGGCCGCAGAAACTCTTGTTCATCACCTCCAGGCTCGACTTGTCGGCCTTCCCAACTCCTCCCTCCACAGTCTGCAGCCCATGTCCTCTCCCGCACCAAACTCCGTGACCCCATCTACCCCATTCTTGCCCATTGGCTCCCTATCCTTCAGATGATCCAGTTAAAGTTCCTGGTCCTCACCAACAGCTCTCCAGGCCTCACGCACCCTACCTCTGCGACCTGCTAACCCCCTACCAATCCGCCCGTTCCCTCCACTCAGCCGGCTCTGGCTGCTCCACGTCCCCTGACCCACCCGCCCCATTGGTGGGAGAGCCTTCAGCCACTCTGCCCCCAACCTCTGGAATTCCATTCCCCAGTCACTCCACCTCGCCCCCTCCTTAGCCTCCTTCAAGTCCCGCCTCAAAACCCTCCTCTTCGACAATGCCATCAGTCACCTCCCCTCCCCGCCCCGACCCCAGCTCGGGTCTGAACTGTTATCACTGTCCAGTGCCTTGGGACGTCCTCCCGACATAAAAAGCGCTATACAAATGTAATCTTGTTGTTGTAGGTTAGCTGGTTCATGGGTAGGTTAACGGGTTATTGGGCAGTTAGCAGGGTACTTGGTAGGTTAGTGGGTTAGTGGGTAGATTAACTGGTTAGCGGGTTAGTGTGTAGATTAGTGCATAAGTTAGTGGGTAATCGGTAGGTTAGTGGGTAATCGGTAGGTTAGTGGAGTCCTGTAGCTCAGTGGTTAGAGCGCTCGCCTTGCAAGTGAAACACCTGGGTTCAATTCCAGCAGGGCCAAACCTTGGGCAAGTTTCCTTACTCCACACAGAGCCTAATAATAATCCCTCCAAAACAAAACAATAATAAATTGGCCATTTTCAACCCACGACTATTTGTGGGACATTGCTGTGCGCAATTGGCTGCCGTGTTTCGCCCACAAATATACGGTCGATTCACTTTGCAGTCTATTCTGTGAAGCGTTTTGAGAAGTCTAGAAGACATGAAAAGTGCTTTATCAAATGCAAGGATTATCATTATTATTATAGTGGGTAGGTTATCGGGTTAGTGGGTTGCTTAGCTGGTTAGTGGTAGGATAGCGGGTTAGTGGTGGGTAGGTTAGCGGGTTAGTGGGTAGGTGCTCTTCCTCCTCCACTTCTCCTCTCACCTCAACTTCACGGCTCTGTCCTTGACTGGTTCAGATCATACAACAACAACAAGATTCCATTTATAGAGCGCCTTTCACGTCGGGAGGACATCCCAAGGCGCTGGACAGTTGAGTCAGGACCCGAGCGGGGGGAAGTGGTCAGGGTGAGGGGAGGGAAAGGAGGGAGCGAGGAGGGGTAGAGAGTCGAGAGGGGAGCTGAAGACTCGGTCAAAGAGAAAGGTTTTGAAACTGGCCTTGAACAACAACAACAACAACAACAACAACAAGATTCCATTTATAGAGCGCCTTCACGTCGGAAGGATGTCCCAAGGCGCTGAAGGAGGAAAGGGAGGAAGCAAGGTGAAGCACTGGGGGATGGAGTTCCAGAGCCTAGGGGCTGAAAGGCTGAAGGCCCGGCCACCGATGGTGGGGCGGTTGGAGCGGGGGATGTGGAGCAGACTGGAGCCAGAGGAACGGAGGGTACGGGCAGGTAGGTAGGGGGATAGTAGGTCGGAGAGGTAGGAGGGAGCGAGGCCGTGAATGACCTTGTAGGTGAGGATGAGGATCTTGAATTCGATCCTCTGGGGGATGGGGAGCCAGTGGAGGCGAGCGAGGGTGGGAGTGATGTGGTCCCGAAGCCTGGTGCGGGACAGTACATGAGCTGCAGAGTTCTGAATGACCGGGAAGGCCGGCGAGGAGAGAGTTCCCATAGGTGATAAAGGTGTGGACCAGAGTTTCAGATCGTACCTCTCACACCGCCTGCACTTCATCTCCACAAACGGTTTCTCCTCTCGCCCCCGCACCGTCTCGTGCAGCGTTCCTCAGGGATCTGTCTTTGGTCCCCTCCTCTTCAATATCTATATACTCCTCTTGGTGATGTAATCCGCAGATATGGGATCAACTTCCACATGTATGGATGACACCCATCTGTATCTCTTTGCCTCCACCCTTGACTCCAGGACCACTGCTGTCCTGACAGAATGTCTGTCAGATGTCAAGTTCTACATGAGAGCTAACTTCAGTTGAATGTCAACAAGACCGAGGCTCTCCTGATTGGCTCCCACCAGCGCTTCCACACCTCAGGGGCTGGCAGCATCACCATCCATGGCTGCTCACTCCACCTTGCTAAGCCAGTCTGGAACCTTGGGGTCTTGTTTGACCCTCAACTATTCTTTCTACCCCACATCTGTGCCATGACCCGATCTGCCTTCCAGACCTCTGCAACGTTGCCCGGCTCTGCCACTGTCTCACACCACAGGCCGCCGAAACCCTCGTACAAGCATTCATTAGATTGAAGCTTGTCTATGCAAACGGATTACTGACTAGCAGTGTAGTCGGTAGGTTAGCGCATTAGTGGGTAGGTTAGCTGCTAGTGGGTAGGTTAGCGGGTTAGTGGGTGGGTAGTGAATGTGTTAGCTGGTTAGTTGGTAGCATACTGGGTTACTGAGTGAGTTAATGGGTTTGTTAGTGGTTATTGGGTTGGTTTGTAAGTTAGTAGGTAGGTTAGCAGGTTAGGGGCACCTCACCCTCTCCCACCCCTCCTTCCTCTCACTCAAAATCCTCCTTCTCTACCGGCCCCTAAAACCTCTCCCACCTTCATCTCCGATATTTCTACCCTACTTACATCTCTCTGCCTCTGCTCTGATCGCCTCATCATCCTGGGTGACTTCAACCTGCACTTCACCCCCTCTTGCTCTATCTCCTCGGACTTCTCCCTGCTCTCCTCGCTCAACCCCTCCCTCCACATCAACTCCGCCACTCACAGTCAAGGCCACCCAGTCGATTTGGTGATCACCCGGGGCCTCAGTGTCTTGGATGTCACCATTACCGACAAGGCCGTCTCCGATCACCACTTCATCTCCTTCACCACCTCCACCCCTCTCCCCACCTCCACCAGACCCACCACCATCTTCTACCGCCCCTGGAAGAAGTTACCCCCACAATCTCTAACCGCTGCCTTGGAGTCCTCTGAACTCCTCTCCCTCTGGCCTTCAACCCTCACTGACCCCTCTTCTCCTTTCACCCTCCTCCACAACACCCTCTCCTCCACGCTCGACGCTCTTGCCCCCATCACCTCCCGTACTGTCTCCTACTCTCGCTCCTCCCTCTGGTTCACCACCCACCTCCACTCACTGAAGAGCCAGGTGCGGGCCACTGAACACACCTGCCTCAAATCTGGGCTAACGGTCCACCGACAAATCTGGCTGGACCTCCTCAAAATCTACCGCTCCACTCTAGCCTCGGCCAAGTCGTCCTTCTACTCCAGGATAATCCTGGAGGCGAAGAACAACCCCAGGCTACTGTTTTCTACCACATCCCGACTCCTCCGTCCCCCCGCCACCCCGCGCAGGTCATCTCCTCCAACCTTCACTGCGAGGAGATGCTGGATTTCCTTGAATCCAAAATCAAGGGAATCCGCTCCGCGGTCACTCCCCCTCCAACTTCCACCCAACCCCCACCCCTTCCCTCCCACACCCCGACTCCTACCCATCCTCCTCTACACACCTTCGAACCTGTGTCACCAAACTCATCCTGTCCCTGAAACCCACCACCTGCTCCCTTGACCCCATCCCCACTCCACTCCTTATCTCCAAGCTCCACCTCCTTGCCCCACTTATCACAGACATCATCAACCTGTCCCTCTCCTCTGGCTTTATTCCCATTCCCCTAAAAACTACCATCATCACTCCCACTTTGAAAAAACCCTCCCTTGATGAGTCGCAGCTATCTCCAACCTCCCCTTCCTGTCCAAGGTCCTTGAAAGAGTTGTGGCCTCCCAGTTGCGCTCTTTCCTCTCCACCCATTCATTATTCGAACCCCTTCAGTCGGGTTTCCGTGCTGCCCATAGCACAGAAACTGCCCTGGTCAAGGTCACCAATGACATCTTGACCATCTGTGACCAGGGCTCCCTCTGCCTCCTCGTCCTCCTCGACCTATCGGCAGCATTCGATACGGTCGACCACGCTATCCTCCTCCACCGCTTGTCCTCCCACCTCAACCTTCAAGGCCCTGTCCTTGAGTGGTTTAGGTCGTACCTCTCCCACCGTCTTCATTTTGTTTCCACAAATGGCTTTCCCTCCCCCCCCGCACTGTCTCGTGGGGTTCCTCAGGGCTCTGTCCTCGGTCCCCTCCTCTTCACCCTCTATATGCTCCCCCTCGGTGACATCATCCGCAGACATGGAGTTAACTTCCACATGTATGCGGATGACACCCAACTCTACCTTTCCTCCTCTACTCTCAACTCCACGACCCCCGATGTCCTGACAGCTGCCTGTCCGACATCGAGTCCTGGACGAGAGACAACTTTCTTCAGCTCAACGTGCGAAAAACCGAGGCCCTCCTGATTGGCTCACGTCAGCGCCTCCGCACCTCAGGCGCTGACACCATCAGCATCCAAGGCTGCACTCTCCACCTCTCAAAGCCAGTCAGGAACCTCGGCGTTTTGTTCGACCCTGAGCTGTCCTTTCTCCCTCACATCCGCACCACAACTGGCACCGCCTTCCATCACCTCCGGAACATCGCCAGACTACGGCACTACCTCACCCCTCACGCTGCTGAAACCCTGGTCCACGCCTTTGTCACCTCAAGGCTGGACTATGGGAACTCTCTCCTCGCCGGCCTTCCCGCCACCTCCCTCCACACTGCAGGTCATTCAGAACTCTGCAGCTCGTGTACTGTCCCGCACCAGGCTTCGGGACCACATCACTCCCACCCTCGCTCGCCTCCACTGGCTCCCCATCCCCCAGAGGATTGATTTCAAGATCCTCATCCTCACCTACAAGGCCATTCACGGCCTTGCTCCCTCCTACCTCTCCAACCTACTATCCCCCTACCTACCTGCCCGTACCCTCCGTTCCTCTGGCTCCGGTCTGCTCCACGTCCCCCGCCCCAACCGCCCTACCATCGGTGGTCGGGCCTTCAGCCTCTCAGCCCCAGGCTCTGGAACTCCATCCCCCAGTGCCTTCGCCGCTTCCTCCCTTTCCTCCTTCAAGGCCGGTCTCAAAACCTTTCTCTTTGACCGAGCCTTCAGCTCCCCTCTCGACTCTCTTCCCCCTCCTCGCTCCCTCCCTTCCCTCCCCTCACCCTGACCATTTCCCCCAACTCTCTCCCTCCTCCCTCCCCTGACCATTCCCCCCAATGCTCGGGTCCTGACCCAACTGTACAGCGCCTTGGGACGTCCTCCCGACGTGAAAGGCGCTCTATAAATGGAATCTTGTTGTTGTTGTTAGTGGGTGGATTAGTGGGTAGGTTAGCTGGTTAGTGGATAGGTCAGTGTGGAGTCCTGTAGCTCAGTGGTTAGAGCACTCGCTTTGCAAGCGAGAGACCTGAGTTCAATTCCAGGCAGAGGGCGAAACCTTGGGCAAGTTTCCTTACTCCACACAGAGCCTAATAATAATCCCTCCAAAACCAAAAACAATAATAAATTGGTCATTTTCAATCTACGACTGTTTGTGGGACATTGCTGTGCGCAATTGGCTGCCGCGTTCGCCCACAAATATACAGTCAATTCACTTTACAGTGTGTTCTGTGAAGCGCTTTGGGACGTCCTCTCGATAGGATAGGTTAATATGATAAGGGATAGGTTAGCAGTTCAGTGTGTAGGTTAGCTGGTTGGTGGGGAGGTTAGCTGGTTAGTGGGTTGTTGGGTAGGTTAGTGGGTTAGTGTGTAGGTTAGTGGTTTAGTGGGTAAGTTAACAGGTTAGTAGGTGATTAGCGGGTTAGTGGGTGGTGTAGTAGGTATGTTAGTGGGTAGGTTAGCATGTTAGCGGGTAGGTAAGTAGTAATGTTAATGGATAAGTTAAGTATTTTAGTGGGTAGGTTAGCGGGTTAATGGGTAGGTTGGTGTTAGTGGGTATTTTAGTGGGATAATGAATAGGTTAGCTGGTTAGTGGGTAGGTTAGTAGGTTAGTGGGTAGCTTAGCTAATTAGGGGGAAGGTTAGCTGGCTAGTGGTTAGGTTAGTGGCTCGGTTTAGAGGGTTAGTGTGTGGGTTGGCTGGCTAATAGGTAGGGCTATCTGGTTAGTGGGTACGTTATCAGGTTAGTGGGTAGGTTAGTGAGTTAATGTGTAGCTTAGATGGTTAATGGGTAGGTTAGCAGGTTAGTGTGTTGGCTAGCAGGTTAGTGAGTAGGTTAGCAGATTAGTGGGTGGGTTAGTGGCTAGGTTAGCTGGTTAGTTGGTAGATTAGCTGGCTAGTGGGAGGGGTAGTGGATTAGTGGGTGGGTTAGTAAGTGTGTTACCTGGTTAGTGGGTAGGTTTGTGGGTGAGTTAGCGGGTTAATGGGTTTGTTAGTTGGTTCGTTAGTAGCTTAGTAGCTGGTTATGGGTGGGTTAGTGGGTGTATTAGCTGGTTAGTGGGGAGCTTAGTGGGTTAGTGGGTAGATTAGTGGGCTGATGGGTAGGTTAGCTAGTTAATGGGTGTGGTAATGTGTAGGATAGTAGGTTAGTGGGTAGGTTAGCTGGTTATTGGGTTGGTTAGCAGCTTAGTGGGTAGATTAGTGGGTCAGTGGGTAGGTTAGCTGGATAGTGGGTAGGGTTATCTGGTTAGTGGGTATGTTAGGTGGTTAGTGGTTGGTTTAGTGTGTAAATTAGTGAGTTAGTGGGTAGGTTAGATGGTTAGTGGGTAGGTTAGTGGGTTAATGGATAGGTTAGCAGGTTAATGGGTAGGTTAGCAGGTTAGTGGGTAGGTTAGCTAATTAGATAGGTTACCAGGTTAGTGGGTAAGTTAGCATGTTAGTAGGTAGGTTAGCTAGTTAGGGGTGTGTTGCGTAGGCTAATGGGCAGTGGGTTAGTGGATAGGTTAGTGGTTTAGTGGGTAGGTTAGCAGGTTAGTGATTTAGTGAGTAGTTTATCTGCTTAGTGGATATACTAGTGAGTTAGTGGGTAGGTTAGCTGGGTAGTTGGTAAGTTAGCAAGTTAGTGGGTAGGTTAGTGGGTTGGTGGGTAGGTTAGTGGGTTAATGGTGCATTAGTGGGTCGGTCAGTGTGTAGGTTAGCTGGTTAGGGTAAGTTAGCTGGTTAATGGGTAGGTTAGCAGGTTAGTGAGTGGGTTAGTGGGTGGATTAACTGATAGCGGGTGGGTTACTGGTTAGTGGGCAGGTTAGGAAGTTATTCAACAGGTTAGCGAGTTAATGGGTGGGTTAGTGGATAGGTTAGTGGGTAGGTTAGCTGGTTAGTGTGTTAGTTAGGGGTGCGGAGGGGCAACATTGTTTCAGGGGATCCTTCGGCCCATTTGATCTCATCCTTTCAGAACTCCCGCACTTCCCATCACAGCTTCTGCTGTTGTTTAAAATAACTCCAGTGCCCTGACTTCAAATTACCTTTCTGGTAATCAAGTCCAGTTGTAAATTATCATCTGGACAAAGAATGCTTCCTGGTATCTGTCCTGAAATTGCCCTTTGCTGCCCTGACCCTGTGCCCTCTTGTTCTACTGTTTCGGTGCATTAAAAAAAAAGTTTTGCTCTGCGTTTGCTTTGTCAATCCCATGCACATCTCTATGAGATCTCCTCTGAGATGCTTCCTTTCCAAAATTGGAGTCCTGGCTTGTCTAACTCAGTCTAACTTGTCTAACTCTAACCTGGCTTGTCTAACTCATTACTCAGTCCTCTGACATTTTGGATCATCCTTATTGCTTTCTTCTGCAATGTCTCTAGAGCAGTATTGTCCAATAGAAATTGTTGACCAGCTACACAAGTGGCTCGCCAAAACCTTTTAGCCATATGCACTAATTTTAGTAGAAAACAACTTACTAATGTACTTAACATGTATGTTTACATGGATACTTACTTAACCATTCTGTGGGCAACTTTGCAGTCTTCGCTTTATTTTTCTTTCGGGAGCCGCACCAGTTCCACCCCTGCTCTCACACCCTGTTTTTCTTCTTACTGTTTTATCAACAAGTGCACAAAAAGGTTAAAGTGTACATACATACTCTGTGTATATATAATAATTGAGATCACATGCCAAATGATGGTGTTTATTACTCATTCTTATAATAATAATCCTTGCATTTGATACAGCACCTTATCATGTCTTCGAGACGTCTCAAAGTGTTTCACAGAATATATTGTAAAGTGAATTGAAGGTATATTTTGTGGGAAAAAATTACTAATCAAAATGCAATTTTGCCACACCTGCATTCCCAATTCGCCACATGTGGCTCGTGTCTAATGTATTGGACCAGCCCTCTTAAATCACAGCAAACTGCAATACTCGTGGTACAGCCTGACCAGAGCTTCTGGGGATTTCAGCTCAACTAATATGGCAAAAATAGCTCAGCATCCTATTTGTCGTGTTCATTGCTGCCTCACACTTTTTGACTTGGTGACATCTCTAGATATGTTTTAGCTTCCCCCTTGTGAAGTTCTATCCATCCATGGTGTACGTATATTTCATATTCTTACTTCGTAAATCTAGTTCCTTGCATTTCTCTGCATTTGAACTTCATTTGTCCAATCATCAGCCCATCTGCTGAGTACTGTTATCTAGCCAAACACAGATTAAATTCTACTCCTACTCTATTCAGACATTACCTCTCCACAGTCTCCTCTTCTTTCCCAAGGAGCACAATTGCTTATATCGTGAAGTATTCTTTCTTGACATGGACTAACATATCCATTGTCTCAATAGCTCAGGAAGACATGTTCATAGGAAAGAAACCTGCAAATGCTGGAGATCCAAAATAAACCTAAACACTGGAAATCTACAGAAAGCTAAAGCTAAATGTGTAATGTAGAACTTTGCCGCAAGCTTATTGAAATACTGTACATTATAGCCACTCTTTACCAATTTCCTTACATTGGTGAAGCACAAACTGTCTGCTGTCCCTTATGACCTGTGCTCTTCAGCTTCACATTGAAGGCTTTCAATTAAATACTTGAAATATTTGACAATGTAGTAAGTCTTCCAAACCTGACAACCAGTGTCTTTGTAAATCTGTAAACAGACCAATTACCTAAATGTAATGCGCAGATCCTGTTGAGATATCTTGCCTTGATAAAAGTATTATTCAGAATTAATGCAATGCAATTTACATTTACATAGCCCCTTTTACTTTAGAAGGACGTCACAAAGCACTTCACACTGCTGGATGGATACCCGATTTGGGGATGGGGAGGGGAAAGATGATCAAAGAGGTATGTTTAAGACATGCTCTGAAAGGTTAGAGAAGGAGCGAGTCGGAGGGATGAAATGTGACATTGCACAAAGAGTTATTAACAGTATCTTCTATTTAGAATAACTGCCTTGAATTGTGAAGTTAGTCTGACTGATGTATAGTGGTTTTACAGCACAAATGGATAATTGCCTGTTATATTCTATTAAAGATGTTTACCCTCACTTATGTCTCAATTGTAGTCTATTTTCCCTTCCATTTTTTTTAATACTCAATTTGTGCCCATAAAGACTTAACTCTGCTGAATGCATCTCTTTCTATTTGCCCAATACTGCTATGATCATTGTTCCTCCTCTACCATGCCATCTAAAGCTCCAAATAACAACAACTTGACAATACAGGGTCTTTCACATGGGGTAGCGTCTGGAGTGCTTGATCCTTTTAAATAAACCATCTGTTCTACAATTGAATATTAAGGATCCTATAACATGTAGAGAAGGAAATTGCTAACAGTATCCAGGTCAACAATCCTTCAGATAAATTGGTTGGTTATTTTGTGGCTGTGTAGGATCCTGTCTGGCGCAAATGGTTGCTGTATTTGACTACACAAAGAAACACTAGAATTGATGGTAATAATTGTGAAGTGTTTGATGTGAATAAAATACTATTAAAATATTTAAAAATTAGAGTTGTTACTATTTTCTCAATTACCTTTTTTATTGCAATACATTTATACATATCTTAAGAATGTCTTTGGATTTTCCTTACTGGAATTTGTAGTTTTCCTTTATCTGCAATCCTTTTTTTCCTTCCCTTTTGCCTGTTCGATGTAGGTGGGCATGGTTTTTAGTTTATTTGATCTCCTTCAGCTGTTGTGTTTTTGGCTTTGTGTCTCGAGGAGATAGACTTCATTTCCACATCCTGAAAAATACCTTAAAGCATTATGTTTACATTTTATTTTGTGCTTTTGCTTCTTACTTGGTATTGTGTCTTCAAAGTTTGCTATTTTGTTTTGCGCCTCTGCATTCATATTTTTCCTTGTCTTAACTAAATTATTTGGTAGTTTAGATCATTTAAATTTACAATTCAAATAGCTAAACCAATCATTATTCGAAATCTAGTTTTTAACCACTTCCAGGTTTCTAATCTGTTCTGGTAAGATGGTAAGCTGAACACCAAACCTATTGCGTCTCCATTCACATGTGTTTCAAAGCCATCAGACCACTGCTTTTAAATTATTTGTACATTCATCTGTACATTGGGCTGTTCTTGCTCCAGTTACTTTGCTTTAATTTCCTGATGGTCCAATCCTCCATGATTATTGCATTATACAGTGCAATTTATATAGCAATTTTCAAGTCAGCAGGATGTTTCAAAGCACTTACACCATTGGCTGGGTCCCCAACCTAGGGGTGGAAGCTAAAAGGGGTGGCGACCAAAACCACAGTCAAAGATGTAGATCTTGAGCCAAATGTTGAGCAAGGTGAGGGAATGAGCGAGTTAGAGGGACTCCAGGATAGAGTTCCACAGAGTGGGGGGGCAGAATGGCTGAAAGCCTGCCCACTGATGGTTGGATGGGTAGGAAGAGTACACAAAGCAGGCTTATTTGAAGGCTTATGTTGTATTCTGTTATCTTCCCTCCATTTTCTTGTGCTCTTAATCTGCCTCTGCTTCCTCACACAGTATCTGGGGACGAAGATTGTCTACGATACCTAAATTTATATGATCAATTTGTTCCGGAACGTGAATGTCGTTTCTCTTCTTTCTGCTGTGGAAACTGCACCTTTCGTTTTTGCTGCACAAACTGGACTCTTCTTTTTCCTGAAGAAGAACAGAAGCGCTGTTTACATGTAAAACTCAGGTCAGTTTATGTGGCCTTGCAGTTCAGGGTTGTAAAGAGGGACTGTATCCTACATCATATGACCTCATAACTGATTGGTTTGTTAGAGTAGAGGCCATGATTTTTTTTACAATTTTGGCATTTCTTGGGGGCCATTTCTACATAATTATTTTACAAACATTGAGCCAGTATAGTGCTGGGATCAGTGTGCTTTTAATAGCCCCAATGTTAGTGTCAGCATTTCTATGCAGCTTGGCTCATTTGACAATCCCACCGTTGAGTCAGAAAATTGCAGATCTTGCCCTTTGAATGAGATATTAAACCAAGGTCTGTCTGTTCTTCGGGTGGATGTTAAATGAAACTATTTAGGGAAAAAAAAGGAATTTCTCCTTATGAATAGCAAACAATCTTCCAGAGAAATTGATCATTCACTTCAAACAATGTTGTATGGAAAACTGAGTGCTGTCTTTATTTACAAAAAACTTGACGTTAATTACTGTAAAGCGCATTGACACACTTCAACGTATTCACTCTCCTTACCACTTCTTACCAATGATTAACATGAAGGGAGGGAGGGAGCAGGTGGCACCAAGTTAGAAATGGTTTGCAGTCCAGATGAAATCATCCCCGGGGCTGGATGCAGCCTGCAGGCTGCCAGTTGGACCACTCTGCCACAGTTTAGTTAGTCATTAATTTTGTGGCTGTTTGTGAGCCTTTGTTATGCACAAAAAGGTGCTGTATAAATGCAATTTGTTGCTGTTGTTTATAGGTTTAGATCATTTGAGCCCTATAGAGAGTTTAGCTGGGGAATCCAGCAAGGAGAGCATTTGAAAAGTCTTATCCTCAAGTTAATCAAAGCAGGAAGGTAAGCATGTGAGCAGGCAATGTTCCAGAGGTAGAAGAAGGTACCAAAAGCAGGTTTGGAGATGGACCGCTTGGGTATGAAACATGGCCAAGGGTCAAGCAGAGCCCCAAGGTTGCATATCCCCTGTTTAAACTTGAGTGGCAGTTGATGGAATCAGTTGCTGTGGAAAACCAAGCAAGATAACTTCAGTCTTGTTGAAGTTCAGCTAGGAGGATAATATGGACTCAACGAGGACTTGTGTCAGACAGACAATCAATACAACAACTCTTCTGAATGAAGATTGAGTCATATATAAAAAAAATTATTATTTTCCGGGGGAATGGGCAAAAGGTAGGTAAATGAGAAGAAATGGATTGTTCTTCAAAGAGCCAGAGATAATATGGGACTGGTAGCCCTCTTCCATCTGCTACATATCTATGGTTCTATGTGGCACAATGTGAGGGGATTACTGTGTTTATTTGTAATATTGAAATCTCAATACCTGATGTAATCCTTTTCCGGTTTTGTGTTTATCCAGCTCTAACTTTGTAATTGGAATCGTCTCTGCTGTCGTTCTGTTTATAACCATTGTGGGCGTTTTGGCTTGCTGTTTATTGTGCTCTTGCTGCTACATGTACCAGAGGTATCAACAGCAGAGAACGCACCGCAGTGGTAAGTACAATTGAGCTGAGAGAAGCTAAGTGTACTTGTGTAATAATAACCTGTGGTAGAGTGCTTTAGAGATCTAACACTGACCCCATATCATGGCTGTGATAAGATCTGGCGTATCATGCACACTCCACTGACATTCCTCAACCAGGTTTCCAGACAGCTCTTATAGATGCCCATGAACAATCATTTTTACACTTACTGTCAGCATTTCTGCTATTGTGGCCTGATTTATACCCCTCTTAACTGTTGTGTCTCAGATCCCTAGGAAACTCTATCTCTCTCTACCTCCACCCTCAACTTGAGGACCACTGCTTCCTGACAGAATGTCTGTCAAACATCAAGTCCTGGATGAGAGCTAACTTTCTTCAGTTGAACGTTAAAAAGACCGAGGCTCTCCTGATTGGCTCCCATCAGTGCCTCCACAGCTCAGGCACTGGCAGCATCACCAGCCGTGGATGCACACTCCACCTCACTGAGCTTGTCAGGAACCTAGGCATCTTGTTTGACCCTCAATTTCCCTTTCTACCCCACATCCATGTCACGACCTGCTCTGCCTTCCCCCACCTCCGCAATATCGCCCGGCTCCGCCACTGCCTCACCCCTCAGGCCACCCACCGAAACCCTCATTCGCACATTCATCATATCTAGGCTCAACTACGCCAACTCCCTGCTTGTCGGCCTCCCCAACTCTTCCAACAACAACTTATAATAATAATAATCCTTGCATTTGATATAGCGCTTTTCACGTCGGGAGGACGTCCCAAAGCGCTTCACAGAACACACTGTAAAGTGAATTGACTGTATATTTGTGGGCGAACGCGGCAGCCAATTGCGCACAGCAATGTCCCACAAACAGTCATGGATTGAAAATGACCAATTTATTATTGTTTTTGGTTTTGGAGGGATTATTATTAGGCTCTGTGTGGAGTAAGGAAACTTGCCCAAGGTTTCGCCCTCTGTCTGGAATTGAACTCAGGTCTCTCACTTGCAAAGCGAGTGCTCAACCACTGAGCTACAGGACTCCACTTGCATTTATGTAGCGCCCTTCACGCAGAGTAGCATCCCGGAGCGCTTGACGGGTGGAGTCTGACCCCAAGTCAGGGGAAGGAGGGGGGAGTGACCGTAAGCACGATCAAAAAGGAAAGTCTTTAGGCGGGATTTGAAGGTGGGTTCCGAATCCGTGACTGTTCAATGCCTTGGGACGTTGCCTGATGTGAAAGGTGCTCTACAAATGTAATTTTGTATTATAAAATGGGTCTGGGAAAATGTCACTAATGTCAGACTGTAAGTTTGCCACTCTGGAATTTTCTTTGGTGACAGAAATTGGACTATACAGACTGACATGGAGGATTGAAATCTTTGGATTTTCTCGCTATGAATAGCAAACAATCTTCCAGAGAGAGATTGCTTATTGTGTAATAGGAGACCATCACTCTTTAACGTGGGGCTGGTGATGTGTCACTCTTTTAACAGTCAGATTGAATCACCATAACTGAATGTCAAACCAAAGCACCTGCGTGATGAGCATAATGCTATAGTTTTATTGAATTAAAGTGACTGTTTGTTGTAACAGAAGTGCAGATACCATACTTCATACAGCAAATGGCACATCAATCAAGAGCTCCTCAGAATGTAACGTATTCGGCATACCCTCAGTACCCGATGTCACAATATTCTCCCAATCCAGCGAGCAGTGCTGCACCATATGCTTACCACCCAGCCCACATGCCTCCTGCACCATATGATTCAAGAGCATCAAGGTTTCAACCTGAATGTAGGTATTGTTTACTAATGTACGCATAATATGCTGTTGCCAGGATTAGGAATTAGACCGGGGAGGGGGAGGCAGAGGGGAAGAGGGAAGGCAAGGGGTGGGGGAGTGAGAGGCAGGGGGTTGGGGAGAGGGAAGGCAGGGGGTGGGGTGGGAGAGCGATGGGGGTGAGGCCTGTTCCAAGATTGGAGAACCCTGGGATTTTGGGAGCACCTTTAGCACATGGGATCCCAGGATCAGGTTTCCTGGGATTGCAAACCCTGTGTGTGGTACTAAGTTGGATCTGTTTGGTCCATAGTGTCTGTACTATTGCTACTTGATTTTTTTACTCATTCTTTGTTATTTCAATCATGGTTTATTCCAGCATAGAATAGATTAATACCATTTTCAGTCTTGTAATTACGAAGTAGTTGCTTGTTGTACTTAGATTTCCAACAAAATCCTTGACTAAAGTATTATGTCTCTGCAGCTCCACCTCCATATCCATCACCCAAGTACCAATAGAGAGTGGAGAAGGCAATGCCATTGTTCAGACTTGCATCTTGCTCCACACAAGACGACTGTGAAGTTGTGTTATGACAGGCCTTTCTTGTATGTGAAGTGATGCTCCACAAGATGACTCTAACTTTAGTTTCCACATAATGCTTAGTGTGCAGGTAAATTCTGAACTTTAGATTCCGTTCTGCGTTATTATGTTCTCTTTGTTTACTTGCCCTGTTTGTGTTTGTCTAAACACTGGTGCCATTGTACACCAGTAATACTGATTTAAGTATTGTGTGAAATGTTGTTAAGGATTGTGTATCTCATGCAGATACCTGGTATGTTACAGAAGGTATAACCTTCGTTGCCATAATGTTTAAAGTATTGGTTTCATTAACAGATTGCACCAATCTTATCAGCAGAGACCACATGATAGGGAGCATGTTATGGGAGCCAGTGAGGATGATCAATTGTGGAATTCTGAGGAAAGGGAAACGTGTTCAAATACTATTTTCCTTATGTCCTGAGCCTAGGACTCCCTCTTTCTGGTCCGGGCCAGGAGCATGGATGAGACATTTAGATGGTTACATCCATGCCTCGGTGTTAGCCACATTGTTAGTGGCGTTCTTTTCAGTGACAAAAACTTTCTAAAGTGGAGTCTTTATTTAATTTGCGGATTAATGACTCCAGAACCACAACCAATATTCCTCCATCAAAATTTACCCCCAAAAAAGATTAAAGAATTAACTTGTTTTTATAGTATTTTATCACATCAAACAAAATGCTTAGTGTGAAATTATTGCGAAGTCAGTCANTTTTTGTAGGCAAACAATGACTAATGGGGCCCAACAAATGGCCATGATGCCTCAGAGCTGTGTGCATGCGTGTGTATGACAAAAATTATACCCCCCCACCTTTTGCTTCCATAGCATTCGCTACACTTCAACAAAACACCACTTCATTGTGTAAAGGGTTTTCAGATGTAAATGTAAGGATGATTACAGGAATGTTGTGTGCAAGAACTGTTGCTGGGGTCTAATTGGCATCCAATTATAACCAGACTCGCTTGCAGCGACTCTTGAGTTGTGAATCGTAGCTTGTGCCAGTCACTAGAAGTGTGGCATGCGGACCCAAGAGTGTATCAAGATGGTATCTCAAAACACACCTTTATTCCACTGACAAAGAAGAGAAAGATTTTCTGATGTAAGGATAGAGTTGCTAATTAACCTTCACTAATGTACTCAAGAATGTAACTTGGTTTTATTTGAAATGTTTGTGCTATTTTTCACATTTTTCACTGATTTGAAGAGGAATCTGGAAGCCTTTTTTTATGAAAGCCCAATAAAAACTTGAATTTGAATGTGTTACTAAGTCACGCAAATTCTCTGTGTTTCTTCACAACCTCAAGTGAATAGACATATTTCAAAGGGGACTAACTGGTTGAGTACCTGAGAATAAAAACATTAAGGGATTTGAGGAAAGTTCTGGAAAGTGGCGTTAACAAATCTGCACCTTTCATGCAGGAAAACATCTCAAAGAACTTTACAGATCCCAAGTGGGAACATGAACAACTGGGGTGGGGGGAGGAGGTGGGGAGATGACTAAAAATATGGTCAGAGAGAGGTTTTTGAAAGCAGAATGGGCCAGGCCCGTAAACTATTTGGGGATTAAGATCCAGACAGCGGTGTAGGATGTAGAAAGCTTGATGACCCATTGTCTGGGTTTTGCAGCAGCTCTGGGTTAGCAGAGTCGAGAAGTGAGCGTGGAGTGGTACTGCACATCATAGAGCAGAGTGGAGAAGGTGTGGAGGTAATTTGAAGGTGTGAAATCAAGCTACTAGGGGAAAAAGGCCTAGTTGAGGTTAGGTTGGAACAGAGACAGCAGTATTATAGAAGTGAAGGAAAGTTGACATGATCAAGAACAGGATGAAGGGTATAAAAAAAGAGAGTTTTAAGATCATAACTCGAGGTAAGGAGTCAAGCAGGATGGCTTTGGCTTCGTCAACATTCTGTTGAAGTGCTCTGAAACTCTACCTCACTTGAAGGACGCTATATAAATGCAATTTGTTGAAGGACGTTAAGCTCTATTCTACCCTCTCAATAAATATTAGAAGAAAAAAAGAAAATTGTTAAATTACCTTGACCACTTTGTGAGAGAGGTAAACAAGGTCTCTTTGGGGCTGAGTTATCCCCAAGGTGATGTGCCAGGCGATGCAATATCGTAATTGATTTGAACCAATGGTGGTTTTGGAAATACAGTTTGACAGTGTTCGCAATGGGATGGAGTTACCCTAAAAGCAAAACTCTGGGGCCTCCAAGCCTTGGCTGTTGTCCATCTCCGCTCAAGTCTCCAGGACTAGATAAGCAGGGTGAGTTCCATTGACCAGAATGCGAGCAGCCTCGACCAATCACCTTATGAAGGGAATGGAAAAGCCAGGAATCAGGAATCAATTCACACAGAGATTTCGGGAAATCAGTACAAGGCACGTAGTGTGAAGAAATACAGCTTTGTATCTTTATGTTGTATTTTACAAAATATAGTTTCTGTCAGAACGACAACAACAAATTACATTTGTATAGAGTCTTTCAAGTCAGGAGGATGTCCCAAGGCGCTTGGACAGTCAAGGATTTGCACCTGAGCTGGAGGTTGGAATCAGGAGCGCAGGGAGGGTAGGGTAAGAGGATGGCTGAATGCACAGGTTGAAGAAGGGGGTCTTGAGATCAGCCTCGAATACACACTTGTATTAAAATGTGCAGCCAACCATTCCTACAGGTCAGATTCACAGCTGCCCTGCCTCAGACATTGCAGCAGTGGAATTTTTCCCAACTGTTGGAACACTCCACTATGGTCTAGATTTACCATGTCTAGGATTTTAAAGCATCCAGAGTTTTGCAAATTTTTGAATTCAATCTCAATTTTCAATTCTGAGTTCTGTAAAACGTTATCTAATGATGTCAATTATATTAAGGTGGAATTTCTGCACAAGTTTGTGCCAGTGTTTCTGACACTGTGTATGTGAGTCTCACACTTGCAGAGAATTGCTACATTCATCCAGCGCTGCTTTACTGCTCGCCGGGGAAAGCAATAGACTGTATAGTTATCACCAGAATGGGATTAAATTCCCTCCCATCAAACTATACAACCTACTACCTCACCTCGACAGAGATACTTGCTCTGGCTTCTTCGAGAAACAAGGATGAGAATGTCGAGGAAGCTGGCGTTCACAATCCACCAGAGGACGACTGTAACCAGCTCCAGGACAGGTCTAGCCTGACATGAAAGTTATTATTACTATTATGTTGTAATATTGAAAAAAATGAAGTAAAACGATAATATCATTAAATGAGGAAGTTACGACCAGATGGTTAGAGTCAGGGTCAGGACCATTATCTACGATTGCACAGAATTTGCAGGAATTTTAAAAATCACTTCTAATTTGAAAGACAGTTTTCCATGCAACCCCCAGGGACTAGAAAACTGGCTTCCAAATGAAGTTATGTTTAAGATTGTTTTCCAGAACACTTGACAATCTCACAACTTTAAGACAATGGTTAAAAGTTCAATTGTGAGGCTTTGAGGCACTTCAAGCGTAAGTGAAAAGACAGTGTAAAATGGAGGCAAATATCTGGCCTCTTTAATAGTAACAAATTACTGAGAAATCGGGAATGATGAACTCGAGGAGTCAGCAAGCAAGGGCAAGCAAGCTTCACAGATCAGACTCCCTCCAAGAAGGATTAAATACTCATTAAGTGTCTTTTCATTAAGATGGGCTGTCAATTGCAGCGTCATGGTGTCCCTCCGTTTATTTCAAATGCTTTCCAGTCAGTCCGAGAGCCTGAAACCTCCCCAAACAGCTTCCTGCTACTTCACAATCTTTTCAACTACCACAAGTCTGGTAGAACCAGTAATTACTGTCAAGAACGCTGATTGAGGTTAGGATACCAAACTCCTTTGGGAAACAGCTTGATGCTGTAATGAGAAGAGGATGAATTGTGTGTTCTGGAAGGATGAGATCAAAAGAAGTGCAGGTGTCAGTCAGCGCTTCATGACTGGGATGTGTTTATCAGGATGTTGGAAAAAGAGCTCGGAGACCTGACACTTCTTCCTGGAAAGCACGTTCTGATCCTTGTGTCCATGATCCCGTCCCCAGTTCTTTCTGTCTCTTCAGGAAAGACAGTAGATTGCATAGTTATCTCAGAGGAGGTGTACAACCTCACAACTATACAATCTACTACCTCAGCCCTAAGGACAGCTGGGACACCAGCTTCATCCACAGCATTCTGGACCTGGAAAACTGTACAAGCTTGGTCACGGAGAACAAGAGTCAAGGATACAGAGCAGAAACCCAGTGACATACAGAGTACACTGAGGTCCAGCATAATACATGGAAGACCAAGAGAACGGAACACAGGAGGGACCGAGGGAGACAGTTTCGTACAGGCAAACATTTCCTTTGCCCCAATGCAATAATAATATTGCATTTAATACAGCGCCTTATCACGCCTTTGAGACAACTCAAAGCGCTTCACAGATTATACTGTAAAGTGAATTGACTGTATATTTTGTGAGAGAAATGCGGCAGCCAATTACACACAGCAGTGTCCCACAACAGTCGTGGATTGACTGACCAAATAATTTTTTTTTAAATTGAAGGGATTGTTACCTCTAGAAAGCGATCCGTCAATCGACTAACAACCGGGATCCTACTTACTGCTAGTAAACCGAGGAGTGTGGAGTAAGGAAACTTGCCTCAGGTTTCCAGTAATAATGGAATAATGGTTCCACACTGGGGCCAAACTGGGTACCTCAGCAGCTGGCAGGGTAACACATCAGTCAGTCGTGTCAATATTCCCCAAACAGACTCACAGTTCAGGCTGACACTCCAGTTCAGTGATGGGGGAGCGCTTCTTTGTTGCTGTCCTTCAGATGAGACTGAGATCTTCTCTGCCTGTACAGAGTTAAAAGACTCCAAACACTTTGGGAAAAGAGCACAGTTTATCCCGGTGTCCTGGCCATCCATTACCCGGATAAATTGATCATTCACTTCATGACTTAGTGGATCACTTTGCTGTGCACTATACTGCCTGCCACATTTTCCTACAATTACACAGTCACTACACTTGACATCAATTTCCTGTGAAGTGTTTTGAAACATGCTGACATGATGGCGCGGTACCGCCAAACACCAGGATTATTTGTTATTTAGGATGACNTTTTTTTAACTCCATCAGAGACAAATGTAAATATAGAAAAGAAATGGTTCAAAATTCACAGCAGAGCTCTGTGATTATTCACACAATCTGCTTGTTTTGTGTTGCTGCCCACAGGCTGGCATTCCATGCAGGAAAACCACAGCAATAACACTCGCAAGAGAGAACAGTGAAAAGACAATCACTTACTTAGTGGCAGAAGAGAGCAGTGTGGGCGGGTGGGCACCAGCTCGCTGACGGAGCGGAGCCACAGACACTCACTGCCCTGGGCGGGTGGGCTCTTCCTCGTCGATGCTCCTCCGTTCTCTCTGCCTACCCCTCGTCCATGCCCTTGTCTGGCCACAACAGAGAAAACTGGCAGAGGGAAGTGAGAATTGAGCTGGGAGCTGAATTACTAAATAGGGAGTGTCGGCAAATCAATTAATAGCGCATTATCTGCTGCACCTTTACACTCAGGCCTGGTCTAACCCCCCCAGCGAGGCCCTGTGGGGTTAAACACGGTTAAAGGGAGTTTGCACAATTTCAGCTATTTGAACAGATCTTAAAGCTACACCTGCACGAGGCACTGTCCTTCCACAGTTTGTAACTTTTATTCTGTCGTCAGTTCGCCAGACACTTAAAGCAGAAATCCTCCCAGTGTCTCCGCTCTTTTTTTCTCTCTCTCTCTCTCTCTCTCTCTCTCAGCCTTTTGTCTGGAGTTGGCAGCCGTCCCAGGGCATAGCTCACCATCTCCCTCTTGAACTCTCTCTCTCTTCTCTCTCTCTCTCTCTCCCGATCTTTCACAGGGCCGGCACTGCTCGGCCCCGGCTGTTTGCACACACACGCACGCAGGATAGCCCCTGGTTCCCATTCCGATAGGCAAAGAAGGCCCTTGGAGAGCAGCGGCTGAGGCCTTACTGCTGCAGGTGGGGTCTGTTCAGGAAACCCCACGGCTGCACCTGATGCTTCTCACACTCCAGGAGAAATTGAAGCAAATGTTAGCTTTATCAATCGGTTACTGCGAAGTGGAAGTGGGGGGATTGTGTCTGTCGTTCTCGCTCAGAAAAAGAAGCAGTTTTGCTGCCAAATCACGTCTGGAACGGCAGCTGATCCGGATAGGAAGGCCCCCAAACACGAGCGAGGATTCTGTCTCTCTCCCCCCCTTTTTTTTGTATAAAATAAGAGACAATTAATTTTTGGAACGAGCTGCTCACTCTGTAGGACGCTCCCTGCAGAACACGCACGAACAGCACACACACCGCTCGGTCGGTGCCAGCTTTTTGTCTCCACTCTTTTTCAGGCACTCTGCCCGGACAGCCCAGCAGCCTTGACGTCACTCCTCCGGCTGCAGTTTGCTGACAAAGGTTTTTTTAAAAAACGTTGATTTTTAAAAAATAAATATATATAAAAGCATTTTTTTAATTAAAAATTAAAATATCCAGGTATCAATTAAAAAAAATTGCAAACCCACCCCGGCCACACGGACGAACGGAGGTTGTGCTTGATCCTGCCCGGCTGCAGAAAACAGCTGCTGAGTATTTTGGCTCCTTTCGCCTCAAGTGACCTTGGCACGGAGTCAAAAGCTGGTTTTAAGGCAGCGTCTGAGCGCGATAACTGGCAGCATTGTGGCTGGCCCAGCGACAGCGAGCGGAGATTCAGTCAGTCCCAGGGAAGAGATTCCTGCAGACTTTCCACATGGTGAACAGGGCGTGATTCGTACACAGAGGAGAAACCTGACTGATGGTGGCAAAGCGCCCCTCCCCCCCCCCCTTCCCTGTTCAAGCCTCCCATCACTCCCAGGGAACCGTGCCAGAAACCTTTAGCTCTGCTGCCACACTCGAGAGCTGTGTCTGAATGCCATCCATTATTAGTCTGGACCATCTCAGTGCAGTAAACAATCCGCTAAGTTAATCGGAATGTTGCAAAAGCCCATCGCTCGCATGTTTTGAAAAAGAACAATTTTTCTTTCACCTTTTCCGTCCTCCTGACGTGAAAGGTGCTGTACAAATGTCATTTTGTTGTGGTTGTTTCCCCTGCATACAAACACCAGCTACTCCACAGGAAATTGTGACAAGTTCACAGAGAGAACCTCTGGGATGAACACGCGCACGGGAACCGTCTCTCTCGTGAATCAGTCCCAGCACTGAGCTCCCTCTCACACTCGAATCAATTCCCGACTTCTTCTGCATCAGAAATGTACAGAGCAACAATGAATTATCTCAATGTCTTTCATAGGGAATTGCTTTAAAGTGTAATGGTTTATAGGGCAGATGCAGCAGCTAACTTATGCAGAACTGTGTCCGACAATCAGCCAATAGATGAATGACTAATTCACTTCTCTATTTGAATAACGTCATCAGATCTTTAACATCCATTGGATACGATAACTGGATCTCAGAGCAATGTTTAATTGAAAGAATGATACCTCTTTGATCTACTGTGCTTCTCCCAGCACCGGGCTAGTACATACAGTGTAAGTATAACTAACAAATTATATTTAACGAATACCTTTCACATCAGGAGATTGATTCAAAATGCTTCACAGCCACGCTGAGTGGGAATGTGAACTGGGGCTGGGGTTGGGGAAAGCATAGTTGAAATCAAGAGATAATGGTTTGTAGGTATTTACAGTCAGCACAGACACAACAGGCCACATGGCCTGCTTCTGTGCTGTAAATTTTTATGGCTCTAAAAAATGAGATACTGTATGTTTACATTTCTTATCAAGCAATCTCTTCAGAAATACCTGTACAGAACCCCAAATTACACTGCAATATCTGCACATTGTATCGCAAGTGATGATTTGAGGACCCAGCATTCGTGTCAGTGGTTAGGTGCAGAGTGAGTCAGATCCAATGTCATGGAGAATTATGGCACCTTTATATTTCATGCCAACCCCTCAGAACTATCTTATATTGATTGATTCACTCAAACACTAAAGGGAATCAAGTTCGATTTTTGATCGGTCTTCCAACTAATAGCAGAGAGCAAAGTGAATATATTTGCCTTCTTATAATGTCAAAACATGTCTAAGCACATCATAGAAATGCTTGTCAAGTTTACTTGTTTGTATTTTAGGTAACTACCCCCAAAAAATGTGGTCACTCAATGCAAGACTGTTTGTGGGTCACTGCTGTGTGCAATTATTTCCTGCGTTTCATCCACAAAATATAGTCAATTCATTTTGCAGTATATTCTGTGAAGCGCTTTGAGACCTCTCAAATGAGTGATAAGGCAAGGATATTATTATTTTTATATAAATTTAAAATTAGAGCTAAACCGGGTTGATGTGAGATCAGAAACCATTTCTTCACACAAACTTCCCTTGAGTCTGGAATGCACGGCCTGAAAGGGTGGAAACAGATTCAACAACAACTTTCAAAAGGGAATTGGATAGGTACTTGAAAAGGAAAAACTTGCAAGGATATGGGGAAAAAGCGGGGGAGTGGGACTGATCCAGCACAGGCATGATGGGCCGAATGGCCTCCTTCTGTGCTGTAATATTCTCGGATTCTATGAAGGCAATTATACAGCACAGAGGAGACACCATTGTGTCTGCGATAATAAATAATAATAATCCTTGCATTGATATAGCGCTTTTCACAACTTTGAGACGACTCAAAACACATCTTCGAGGCATCTCAAAGCGCTTCACAGAATATACCGTAAAGTGAATTGACTATATTTGTGGGCAAAATGCAGCAGCCAATTGCGCACAGCAGTGTTTGAAAGGGAGAGACATTTGGGAAGTCAGGTTATTAAGGGATATGGAGAAAAGGTGGGGAAATGGGCTTAAAACAATTGCCGCTAGTATTTTAATAAACTAGCACAACAGGCTCATTTGCTGTATGGTCTCCAGTTCCTATGTTGAGTTGCTTAGCACAAGCTGGATTGTAAACCCAGATTCTAGCTAACTCCACCCGGCAGCTTTACAAAGAAAATAAAAGATTAGTTGGACAACTTTTTTATTGAGAATAAAGGTGTACCTGGAATCTACATGAGGACTGGAGTCACTGAATACAACACAAAGCAATTCACCAGGACAAATGCATACAGGACATGCATAAGAAGAGCGGCAGCCATGCACTGAGGTCTGAGCGGGTTTAACACTTCCTCAATGGGAGGAGAAGTCAGTGGCAAAATCAAGCCAGCATTGTGGAGATGGTGAAAATAATCATCTCTTCATATCCAGCAGCAAGGAGACTCAGCAGCTCTCACACCTGAAACAATATCCACAAGGATATAATTTGGCTTCTCCATATTATTACAGTGGCTGGCTCCTGCGGAGTGAGCCAAATGGTGGGAGCAGAGGCAACCGGGGTCTCCTTGCAGCTGAACTGGCTTCAAGGTGATATGTTTGGCAACGGAATGTCAGAATCGAGTCAGCCTTCTGTGATGGTCTCTCGTCCGGTTCCTGAGCCAGGCGGGTCCTCAGTATTCCAGGTACTGATAATGACAGCACAGCCCACCCTGGCTCATCAGCAGGACTTGGAAGGGCTGACCAGTCACTGGGCAGGGATTCATCCCACTCAGCTCCTGTTAACTCTTCAAGGCACAGCCCTAACAGGTAGTGTGGTCCTAACTGAACAAGCAGTCGAGCAGAATGGAGCTGGATCACTCAATCACTTTTACACACCACTTAGATCACAGCAGAAATCCACACATGCCGTACACACACACAGCCACTGAAATATTAATGAATTACTAGGGAGAAAACATTAATGTTCAAACATCAGTAAAATTTGGTGAGAGGATGAATGAGGGAGAGAGGGAGAGGGAGAGGGAAAGAGGGTGTCGGAGAGAGGGAGACAGAGAGAGAGAGAGATGGAGGGGAGATGGTGGGGAGAGAGGGAGAGAGGAAGGGGAGAGAGGGAAGTGAGCAGTACACCCAACCTATTTTCCACAAAAACCTTGACGTTTCTGCACTTCTTACTTTTACTACAGGGCACTTAAAAGAAAGCAGCAGGGCTTTAATTGGTCGGTTAGACAGAAATATTTAACAAGTTTACACATTGAATCTCTCCGATGTGCCTCTGCCTTCTGTGAAAGTCAGCAAATCAATAGTCTGATAATAATGTGTAAAACTCCAGACGCTGTTAACTTATTTGGCCGTAAGCTTATTTGTCACTAAACAGATGCGTTGGTCCTATCATGCCTTTCATTATGGTTATTTCTCACTTCACCAGCATTTCATAACACAATAATAATAATCTTTGCATTTGATATAGTATGTCATCATCATGTCATCAAAGCGATTCATAAAATATAGAGTAACGTGGAGAGACAGTGTATTTTGTGGGTGAAAGTAATAATAATTAAAAGTTACTGCATGGGATGAGGCTCAGCACAGCTGCCAGCATTGAGGTTTAGGAAAGAAGAGGGATGAGAAACTGAGGAGCTTTCTCCCTTTGCAGCACTGGGGGTGTGTGGGTGTGAGGATGTGTGTGGTGGGGAGGGATGGGGGGGGGGTGCATTGAGTGGGACCCAGGAGCTGCCTGTATGTGTTACAGGGGCCACGTCGCGTGTGACATTGGGATGTTTGAAAACCAGTACCTTTCTTCAAATCACTAGCAAATGTGCATTTGAAAGAAACCACTTGATAATTCGTGTGATTTCTTTCTCGTCGAGCTGCCAGATCCCAAAGCCAACTCAGGAGAGACTCGGTGATGGGGAGCCTGAACCCAGTGCCTAGGAACGCTCTGAATTAAGGTGATTCTGTCTGAGTGCCGCTGGGACAGACCTGGGGGGGTTGTGAGGAGCCGTTTAAAACTGTACAATTTACAGCACTGAATAAAGCCAGCTCCCTGCCAGGCCACTGGAGGCCAGGGGTGTTCTGTGCGATAGGCGGCAGTAACTGTTAACATAATGCCACCCACAGGAATACATAACAAAAGGGCAGCCTAGAACCTGGCAAAGACACTTAAAATATTTTAGGAAAGATAAAAGCAGAGGAGAAATCAAGGTTTGTGCCAGTGTAGGGTAGGGCCCAGCACAGCCAGTTTGGTAGCAGGAGCTGCCTGTTCCTGTTATAGGGGCCACGTCACACTTGGCTGGCAGGATGGTGAGCACAGGACTCTGTCAAAAGGATTCACGCACGTTGCACATTCATGGAGCTCAAAGGTCACTTGGGTCGGCTGAAAACTGAGGAGCTGTAGCCAGACTGTGCGAGAGGCTACTCAGTCTGTGCTGTGCTGCAGACAAGTCCTGTAATGAGTTTTACACATTATATATAACATCACCTGTGTGAATAGGACACCAACACTAGATAATATAAAGGACAGTAGCCAGGAACCACAGCCCACTGCTCGGGATGGCACTTTGGTGACAGTTGCGCTGCAGTTGGAATCTCCTGGATTATTGGGCAGAAGCCCAGGCTTGGCAATGAGAAACACACTGATGTACTAGTGCATTAGTGCAGTGGATTTGCCTGTAATGGGAGATAACAATGTGGGGAAGGATTACATTAAGTTTTTCTCTTGGTCTCAGTGTCATATTGAGCAATTCAGCATCAGGTTGCAGAGCAGCTCAGAGCTCCCTGCAATGAATCCAGAGCTGACTCCACCCCAGCCAAACCCTACAGTACTCCACTGCAATAGTGTGCCGGTTCTAAACCTGAGAACTAACATTTCAGTTTGGTGGCAGGTTACAGGCAAAATGATGGTGTACAATTCCAGCCACTTCCAGACAGCTCAGCACCTCTATTGTCTTTGCCTGGGCTGGATTGAAAGCCATAGATCAGGGGCAGGATTCTACTGTCACAGTGAGTGGTTAAACTACCACAACCAGCGATGAAGTGTACAAACAGAAACACACAAACAGGTGTACGTCAGGAGTGCCCACCGAATGTGAACAAATGACACAATGTTTTACACTAGCATGAGATTTACAGATGTGCACTGTCAGCCGAACCTCTCCGTGCAGCACAGACTGAACGTTGGGCAAAGACCCTTATACAGCAGTGAGCACAGCAGCACACAGTGAGTAACGCAGCTTCATGTTTAGCTCACTACAATGTTCCTATGAAAATTATTTACTTGTAAACAAACGGGGAGGGGGAGGTTCTCTTCTCTTGTCCACTGGAGTGAGGTATGATGCGTTTGCAGATTTCATTTGGCCGCAACTTTCACCATAGTCATCCTGCGGAAGAATAGGCTGGATCCTCGGAACAGCTGTCCCTGGGGATGGAATACATCAACAGCTGGTTATATATTAATGCAGGAGTGAAATGTGAAACCAATCAATGCTCCTAAACTTACTCAGTAAACCACAATTTGCTTTCAGATAGTACACTTGATATAGGACAGCAACTCTGTATTATAGGGACAGAGTGGAACACTAAGCCTGAAAGGCTGATGGAAGCTGATTTGATAACTTTTAAGAGAGAAGTAGATCATTATTTGGGGAGGACAAGTTTGCAGGGCTATGGGGAGAGCGCGGGGGAGTGGGGTTGATCAGGGCTATGGGGAGAGAGCGGGGGAGTGGGGTTGATCAGGGCTATGGGGAGAGAGCGGGGGAGTGGGGTTGATCAGGACTATGGGGGGAGAGTGGGGGAGTGGGGTTGATTGGGGCTATGGGGAGAGAGCGGGGGAGTGGGGTTGATCAGGGCTATGGGGAGAGAGCGGGGGAGTGGGGTTGATCAGGGCTATGGGGAGAGCGCGGGGAGTGGGGTTGATCAGGGCTATAGGGAGAGAGTGAGGGAGTGGGGTTGATCAGGGCTGTGGGGAGAGAGTGAGGGAGTGGGGTTGATCAGGGCTGTGGGGAGAGAGTGAGGGAGTGGGGTTGATCAGGGCTGTGGGGAGAGCGCGGGGGAGTAAGAATTTTCAAACCAGACTAAGAGTTCAACCAATGTACGTCACCTACACAGGGAAATATATGTGTGTCTGGAATGCAATGCACACTTTGACGCCTCTGTCCCAGAGGGATGCACCCTGCTTATCTAATTCCGGTGAATATTATGTACAGGTTGCAAGAGCCATAGGTTGGGGATTCCAGAGTGTGCGCTGGGATAATTGATGGGAGTTTAACCAGTTAAACTGAATATCTTGCCATTGAGAGCGCTGTCTGGCAGGCTGATTCACTGGGGACGTGGATGGGGTTAATGGCTACGTGGAGCCTGGTCAAAGAGATTGTACAGACTGAGCTGAGCTTGTAAGAAACCAGTGAGCACAGTGTTTGAGAAATCCAATCTCGAGGTGATGAAGGCGTAACTTACGGTTAGTAACAGAGAGAGAGGGAAGCGGTGTGCTACAGAAGTAGATGGGCCCGGCTATAGGGTTTGAGAGAGCGGACATGTTCACTACCTTGATGAGCGGGAGCGGCCAGCTTGAGGTTAGCTGATAGCGATTGAGGCGCTGATGGAAGCCATTGGATGGCTTCAGTTTTAACAATGTTGGAGGAAAAAGAAATGACCCGGTAGAGCTCTGGGAGACTGCCTGACAAGCTTTCTTGCTGCTTGTCCAGCTAGGACCATCCTACCCATTAGGGCTTTGGCTTGCAGGATTAACAGGAGCTGAGTGGGATGCCTCCCTCCCCAGGGACTGGTCTGCCCTTCAAGTCCTGCTGATAAACCAGGCTGGGCTGTGTTGTCACCATTAGTGCTTTGGAGTCCTGCGGAAACACCTGGCTCAGGAACTGGACTAGAAACCGTCACAGAGGGCTGGCTCGATTCCAACATTCACTGCCAAACACAAGCCAGGACCATGTTTCCCACTACCAGAGTGCAGCACAGGCCATAAATGTGGCTGCTATCTCGTACCTCTGTTCTGAGCTGCTCCCAGCAATGAATCCAGGATTTATAGACAGGTGAATAAGGAGGAAGGCCTGCAGCCAAGCTGGAAAATAAACACAACCAAATGGTTGGTATTGACATTACAAATTTCCCCTCATCGTTTTTTCCCAAACTGAGCCTCATTACAAAGTGTGGTGAAAGAGTCTGTGTGAGAGTGAAAGAGAGAGTGTGAGGCAGTGTATGCAAGAGAGAAAGAGGTGGAATAAGGGAGATGTGAGTGAATGAATTAGAGGCTGGTTTCCATACATTTTTACACATTGCCTATGCATTGGGTTACAGTATTTATTTATCTCACTGGCTCTGCAGTGTACATCCTCCACTCCACTCACCCACAATTGTTGACGGCCATGAGATCTGCTGCTAATAGGAAGGGGTAGGTCACGATGCTCACAGCAATCTGCAGTCAGAAAAACAATAAAGGGATTATTGGGCATGTGGAACTATTCAACGCCTTCTTTCTCATCACTAGAAAACAAAGCAAGACAAGGCTTGTTGCCTCCTTAGCTTGAGCTGCTGTCATTCCCATCACTTAGCCTTGGGTTGTCCTACTGGCGTGAAAGGTGCTATACAAATGTAATTTGTTCTTCTTGTTGTTAAGCAATTACAGTAAAACTTGAATAAGTCTGATCTGTATACAACAAAACCATGCATTTATATCGCGCCCCTCACGCAGCCTAGAGTCCCCAGAGCACTTGACTGTGGTAGAGCATGATGCCGAGCCGGGAGGAGGGGGAGGTGACCATAGGCACAGTCAAATCGGAAGGTCTTTAGGCGCGACCTGAAGATGGTGAAGGAAGGGGCAAGGTGGAGGGATAGAGGAAGTGTGTTCCAGAGTTTTGGGACATAGTGGCTGAAAGTGCAGCCACCAATGGTGGAATAGAGGGCACATGGGATATGCAGGAGGCTGGAGCCAGCCGAGCGAAGGCAGTAGGTTGTGGGTTGGGGGATGAGCAGGTTGGAGAGGTAGGGAGGTGCCAGAGTTTGAACGGAGTTTGAAAACGAGTGTGAGGATCTTGAAATTGCCCCTTTCTTTGATAGGAAGCCAGTGGAGTCCGGCTAGAGCTGGTGTGATGGGGTATGGAGTTTAGTGTGGGTGAGTATGCAGGCGGAGGAGTTTGGGATCAGTTGGATCCTGTACATGGTAGAGCTGGGGAGACCGGCAAAGAGGGGATTTGAGAAGTGCAGTTGGGAGGTGACGAACGCTTGGACGAGTGTTTGAGCAACATTCAGTAAGAGGCAGGCAATATGGCGGAGGTGGAGGAAGTGGTCCTGGTCAGGGACTGGATGTGAGGAAGGAAGGACAGCTGTGGGTCGAACCTGAAGCTTGGGTTACGCACTAGTTGAGTTTGAGGGATAGGCTGGGGAGGTTGAGGAGGTCAGAACCACAGGATAGTAGATGTTGACGGGAGGCTTTCACATCGGGAGGATGTCTCAAGGTGCTGGACAATCAGTGGTCAGGACCCGAGCATGGGGAGGGGTGGGGTAGGGGTGAGGGAAGGCAGAGGTGGGAGGGCACGATCAAAGAGGAGGGTCTTGATACCGGCCTTGAAGGAGGCAAGGGAGGAAGCGAGGCGAAGGGACCGTGGGATGGAGTTCCAGAGTGTGGGGGCAGAGAGGCTGAAAGCCCGGCCACCGATGGTAGGGCGGGTCGGGAGGGAGACATGGAGCAGGCTGGAGCCTGATGAACGGGCAGGTTGGTAGGGAGTTAGCAGGTCAGAGAGGTAGGTGGGGGCAAGGCATGGATGGCCTTGCACGTGAGGATGAGGATCTTGAATTCAAACCTCTGAGGGATGGAGAAAAGTCGAGAGAACATTTTATAAATCGAGTATAAATCGTATAATCGTCTAAGTTATACATCTATCCAAGTCCCGTTCAAGAGTTTCTAGTCTATGCAAGTTTGACATAACTCATACTTTGCATAAGTCATATTAAATGTCTGGTCCCAACTAATACGACTTAGATACTGTACTATCTCCAACACTCTCCCAATCAGCATGTTGTGTTTGTTTTTCCACACAAATAGCGGTTGTTGTAGTTACTCCATGCAGACAGTGGAAATAGCCTCACAGAGTGAACACTGTAAGAATTTCCAATCTTAGAAAATCTTTTCCCCCTTGGCTCATCCCTATCATCAGACACAAAGCCACAGTGAGTGAGTCACTGGGTTCTGTTTAGACTATATTTGTGCTTTGGACACTGGATGTTTCTGATGTGCAGTGACAGCAATCTGTGATCATGTTTCTCCATCAATTTCAAGCTAAGTCAGTGATGTGAACAGTCACACCAAAACAATACTAAACGTGCATCTGATGAAATGAAAAAGAGAGCGAATGAGCAAGTGAATGAGAGAGAGGTAGAAAGCAGGGAGATGTGTAGAACGAGAACAAGAGAAAATTGTAAAGCCATATTCATTGAGATGGAAAGTGGGACAGTCAAAGTGTGAGAGTTAGAAAGGCCAAAGGTGGATGGACTGACCCCCCCCCCCCACACACACACAAAGAGACATGCATTCCATTCTCTCTCTCTGGTCAGCAGTCAATGTAGGCCAGACTGTACTCACCCCCATAACAAATTTAGTGTAGCTTCTGATAGCAGCTGCATGGCTGAACTGCAGGAAAAGAGAGAGGAACAGAATCATAGACAATGTAGTACAGATGGAAGCTACTCGGCTCATCGCGCCTATGTGATGAGCTCCACCACTGGAGTTAACCTCTCTGAGTCTGGTATCTTGTTCTCTCCCCTCATCATTTCATATTATTTCTCTTCATTTATTCAACTAATTCTCTTTAAATGCTGCTTGTGGGGTGATAATGACAATTGGCTGTCGTGTTTGAGTATGACGGTTTGTGGGACAGCAACAAACAACAAAAATTACATTTGTGTATGCAGTGCCTTTCATGTCGGGAGGACATCCCAAGGAGCTGGAAAGTTAGTGTTTTGGACCCGAGCTGAGGCTTGGGATCGGGGAGGTTGGAGAGCAGGGAGGGAGGGAGATCAAAGGCACGGTCGAAGAGAACGAGTCTTGAAGGTGGCGAGGGAGGGGGCGAGGCGGAGGGACTGCGGGATGGAGTTCCAGAGGGTGGGGGCAGAATGGCAGAAGGTCCGCCCGCCAATAGTGAGACGCGCGAGATGGGGTCGTGAAGCAGGCTGGAGCCCGCTGAGTGGAAGGAGCGGGAAGATTGAAAGAGGGTTAGGAGGTCGGAGAGGTAGGGGGGGAGCAAGACCATGGAGGGCTTTGAAAGTGAGGACCAGGATCTTGAACTGTATCCTCTGTTTGATGGGAAGCCAGTGGAGTCGGGCGAGGATGGGGGTGATAGGGTCACGAAGCCTGGTACGGGAGAGGACATGGTCTGCAGAGTTCTGGATGATCTGCAGCCTGTGGAGGGAGGAGTTGGGGAGGCCGACAAGCAGGGAGTTTATGTAGGGACACTGCTGTGCACAATTGGCTGCCGGGTTTCGCCCACAAAATATACAGCCTTTACTTTACAATGTATCTTGAAGCGCTTTGAGACATCCTCGCGACGTGAAAGGCTCTACATCAAATGTAAGGATTATTTTATTCTTCATCAATCAAAATCAGTAATAATTGTTCCCAACATATCCTCCCAAGCTCTCACACAACTGTGAAGATTTCCATAGTTTCATCCTTAACCACTCTTCCAATGAAAACAGTCTAATCTCTGTAAATAAAGGCCTCACAGTACTCAAAGAAGAGATCAACTCTGTACACCAGCAATGTTTCAAGAAAGGTATTGCTGATTTGAAGTAGACACAGGCAAGTTGAATCTCACTCTTACTTGCCGAGTGGAGGGAGAACCTATCCACTCCCTCCCCTCTGCCTACTCCGAGTCCCCGCCCAGTCCGCCTCACCATTGACGGTCGCGCCTTCAGCCTCTCTGCCCCATTCATGTGCTCACTCCCTTGCCTGTTTTACGGCACGTCTCAAGACACCTACATCTTCGACCGTGTTTTCGGTCAGTGTCCTACCCCTATCCTCCCGGCTTTCCACCCCTCCTAATCCCGATCCCCTGCTCGGGTCAAAATCCCTGACTGTCCACCGCCTTGAGACATCCTCCCAACATGAAAGGCGCTGTGTAAATGTAATTTATTGTTACTGTTGGTGAGTGTGCCTTTTGGCTCTTCCAGAGGGAAATAGCCAGATCCCAGGCTTCCTTGAAGCACAGACACAACTAAAGCACAAAGGTCCACTCTAGATACATGTGGCTCCTTCTGGTCAGTGTCTTCACTAGAATGGACCAGGTGAGGAGCTTCACTCGTGTTTTCGTGAGTTTGGGGATAGGGAGTACAAGCCTGGGGGCAGGGACCTGCTGCACGACAACAACAACAACAAGCTTACATTTGTATCGCATCTTTCACATCGGGAGGACGTCCCAAGGCACTGAATAATAATCCTTGAACTTGATATTTCACGTCTTCTTTCTCACTGAATAGACTGTAAAGTGAATTGACTGTATATTTGTGGGTGAAACACGGCAGCCAATTGCGCACAGCAGCGTCCCACAAACAGTCATGGATTGAAGTGACCAATTTATTATTGTTTTTGTATTTTGGAGGGATTATTATCAGGTGTATGGAGGAAGGAAACTTGCCCAAGATTTCGCCCTGCCTGGAATTGAACCCAGGTGTCTCACTTGCAAGGTGAGTGCTCTTACCACTGAGCTACAGGACTCCACTATCACTAAGCCGAAGAGATGAGACACAAAACTTACATTATCATCCACTACATAGGTGTTAATCAGGTGTGACAGGAGGTTGCAGGACCACAAGAAAACAACATCACTCAGTAGATATGGAATTAATCCCCTGAGAACATAGAGAGAACAAAGGATTGATAAGACCTTCAGCAATAAGATGATCATCATTCACACGACAGCACACAAATACCCCAGCAATTCAACTCAGGCACAAGAACCTTTGGAGAGCGAGAGGACCTTGGTTCAATTCCCGGTGGGGTAAAACATTGGGCAAGTTTCCTTACTCCACATGCCTTAGTTTACCCAGCAGTAAGCAGGAACCTGGTTGTTAGTCGTTTGGCTGATCGCTTTTCTGGGGGTAATAATCCCTCAAAAAAAATAAGAATGATTTGGTCACTTCAATCCATGACTGTCTGTGGGACGCTGCTGTGCACAATTGGCTGCCGAGTTTCGCCCACAAAATATACAGTCAATTCACTTTACAGAATATTCTGTGAAGTGCTTTGAGACATCTGGAAGACATGATAAGGCACTGTATCAAATGCAGGGATTATTACATAAGAAAAGAAAGAGCTCAGAGAGAGACTTCACAGGGGTGCAAGTGATAGGAATGCAGGGATGAATTATATTCGATTATATTGTATTAAGATTAGGGGCATTTAAAAGAGGCATTAAAAGTACAGTAAACCTCACATAAGCCATATCAGTTGGGACTCTATATTTAATATGACTTATACAAAATATGAGTTATGACAAACTTGCATAGAATATAAACTCTTGAACTGGACTTGGGCAGATATATGACTTAGACGATTATATGATTTATACAGATCACTTATGTGAGTTTGTTTTTACTGTAATTGGCAAAATTCAATTTGTATAGCGGCTTTTACGTCGGGAGGACATCCCAAGGCTAAGTGATGGGAATGACGGCAACTCAGGCCGGGGAGGCAACATTCCTTGTGTTGCCTTGTTTTCTTGTAAGGAGAAAGAAGGTGTTGACCAGTTCCACGCAGGTCCATTGATCCCTATATTGTTTTACTGCACTGAGGGTCTTTACTGGCTGGGTGAGGCAATGGGATGTTAAAGGAATGGGGGGAGGAAAAGACGAGGAATTCAAACCAGTAATAATTTGAGTAAAAGCTATAGTCCACACCCTTGGAGAACTATGTGTTCTAACTAAACTAAAAAAAATTGGTCACTTCAATCCACGACTGTTTGTGGGATGCTGCTGTGTGCAATTGGTTGCCACGATTCGCCCACAAAATATTCAGTTAAATCACTTTATTATATATTCTGTGAAGCTCTTTGAGCCGTCTCGAGGATATGATAGGGCACTATATCGAATACAAGGATTATTATTATAACTCACCCGAAGAATCCGAGGATCCCTTCTTCTTTGAAGATTCTCCCAATGGAAGCGAAAACAGTGCTGCATAGAAATGGACACATCCCATCAGAAGCTGAACACTGTAACAACAGAAGCTACACTAATGGATAGTACTAATAACAACTTGCTTTTATATAGTGCCCTTCATTCAGGGGTAGCGTCTCGGAGCATTTGACAGTGGCGTAGTCTGACTCCGAGCCGGGAGAGGGAGGTGGGAGGTGACAGTAAGCATGATCGAAAATGAAGATCTTTAGGTGGGATCTGAAGGTGAGGAGGGAGGGGGCAAGGCGGAAGGATTGACGGCGAGACTTCCAGAGTTTTGGGCCGTAGTGGTTGAAGGCACAGCCATCGATAGTGGAGCGTAGGGGACGAGGGATAAACAGGAGGCAGGAGCCAGCCGAGCGGAGGTAGATAGAGTAGCAAATACTTTGTGTAAGTGAGGGTGGGGGTAATGATGGCTGTTTGTAAGGGGGTGGGAATAGTGCCAGAGGAAAGGGAGAGGTTCTTGATGTAACTGCATTCGATACTGCTTCTTTCACGTCAGGAGTGTCAGCCTGGTTCAGTCAGTAGTGCTCTCACCTCTGAGTCAGAAGGTTGTGAGTTCAAGCCTCATGTCGGGACTTGGAATCACATAGTCTGAGCTGACACTCCAGTGCAGCCCGGGGTGGGGGGGGGGGGAATTGCATCATTGGAGGTGCCGTCCTTCAGATGAGACATTAATCTATTGGCTGTATCCTGTGAAGCGCTTTGCGACGTCTCGAAGAAGTGATAAGGTGCTGTATCAAATGCAAGAATTATTATTATTATAAACCGAGGTCGTATCTGCCTATTCAGGTGGATGTTAAAGATCCCATGGCACTAATGGAAAAAGGAGGCAGTTTCTTCCGGTGTCCTGACCAACAATCCCCCAAATAAAATCAGTTGCTCACTCCACGGCTGTTTGTGGGACATTGCTGTGCGCAAAATGCCTGCCATTTTCGCTCACATTCAGTCAGTGAAATATATAATGAATTCACTTTACAATATATCCTGTGAAGTACTTTGAGATGTCTCTATGACATTATAAGGCGCTTATAAGATAAGGTGATAAGATGATTACATGATACAGGAAGCTGATCAGACAGCACACAAGTACCCTAGTAATCCAACTCAGGCACAAGAACCTTGGGAGAGCGAGAGACCTGGGTTCGATTCTCGGGCAGGGCAAAATGTTGGGCAAGTTTCCTTACTCCACTCACCTCTGTTTACCTCTGTTGAGAGGCTCAGGATTGGTGTAAACTGCCCACTTATACAACATGGGATGCCAGCGGGAGAGGCCAGGTGGGGGGGGGGGAGTGGCTATCTCACCAGAGGAGGGGCTATCTCACCGGAGGAGGGGCTATCTCACCAGAGGAGGGGCTATCTCACCAGAGGAGGGGCTATCTCACCAGAGGAGGGGCTATCTCACCAGAGGAGGGGCTATCTCACCAGAGGAGGGGCTATAATAATAATAATAATAATCCTTGCATTTGATATAGCGCTTTTCACGTCGGGAGGACGTCCCAAAGCGCTTCACAGAACACACTGTAAAGTGAATTGACTGTATATTTGTGGGCGAACGCGGCAGCCAATTGCGCAGCGCAATGTCCCACAAACAGTCGTAGATTGAAAATGACCAATTTATTATTGTTTTGTTTTGGAGGGATTATTATTAGGCTCTGTGTGGAGTAAGGAAACTTGCCCAAGGTTTCGCCCTCTGCCTGGAATTGAACTCAGGTCTCTCACTTGCAAAGCGAGTGCTCTAACCACTGAGCTACAGGACTCCTTTCTATCCCATTAGAGGAAGGGTTACCTTACCAGAGGAGGAGTTATCTCACCAGAGATGGGGATAATTCACCAGAGGAGGGGCTATCTCATCAGAGGAGAGGCTATCTCACTGGAGAAGGGGTTTCTTCAAAAAAAATTATAATAATTTGGACACTTAATCCACGACGGTTTGTGGGGACACTGCTGTATGCAACTGGTTGCCGTGTTTCGCCCACAAAACATACAGTCAATTCACTTTACAGTCTATTCTATGAAGCGCTTTGAGATGTCTCAAAGACGGGAAAAGGCACTGTATCAAATGCAAGGATTATTATTATTACGCTGTAATTCTCTGCAGAAAGCCAGGTAAGCAGAGCAACATATTACTCTGGCCTGTCACCATCATGTATGACTTCTCAGAAACTCTACATGTTTATAGTGTATTCACAAGCAGTAAATGACATGAGAGGAAGGGCTTTTACCTGTACTTGGTCTCTCGCCCAACAAATTGAACCATGCTACGTGCAGAAATCACTGCAAGAGAAACACAATTATTCCACTGAACACAGGTGTTAATCAACAACATAGACACAGCCCCACAATAACAACAAATTACACAGTGCCATTCTAGTTGGGAGGACATCCCAAGGTGCTGAACAGTTACAGATTTGGACCTGAGCTGGGTGTTGGGATCAGCGGGGATGGAGGGCAGGGAGGGTGGGGGTAGAAGTGCGGTCGAAGAGGAAAGTCTTTAGATGAGCCTTGAAGGAGGCAAGGAAGGGGAAAAGGAGCTCCTCATTTTATGGGAAGTGTGTAAGGGGAACTAACCAGCAGTGCATTAGTGAGTGTGTAAGGTGCCCAGGAAGTATGTATAGTGTCTCAGTGTGCAAGGTGCTTGGTCAGAGTGTAAGATTCCCCAATGAGTGTGTAAGGTGCCCCACTGAGTGTGTATGATGCCCAGTGAGTGTGCAAGGTGCCCCAATGAGTCTGTAAAGTGCCCTAGTGAGTCTGTATGGTGTGTAATGTACCACAGTGAATGTGTAATGTGTCCCAGTGAGTGTGTAGTGAGTGGATAGCGTGTATGGTAGTGAGTGTGTATGGTGCCCCAGAGAGTGTACAGTGCCTCAGTCAGTGTGTAAGGTGCCTGGATGGTCACCCCGGGCAAACACTGAAACCATGAATATCTTTGTGACACCCCCTGCCCAACGTTAGGAGCTGAGATGCTCCACATAGGAGCAGGTCTTACCGTGCAGAGGGTGAACGATGACCCGAGAAAAGCACAGCACCACCATCTCATGAGAGGTCTGCAATAAATCGCGAGAAATCAGCATCACCTCCCAGCCAACGATCCCACAGATTCAATGCATAGCTTTGGGAACAACATTACACCCAGAGAGCTCTGAAGCTGTCAAGCACTACCTCTCCCTGTGTAACAGGGCGCTTCCTGAGTGTCAGTGATATGGTGCGGGGTGCAGGGTTCAGGGTGCAGGGTGCGGAATGCGGGGGATGCAGGGCGTGGGTGTGTGGGGTGCGGGGGGGTAGTTGAGGGTGCGGTGTGCGGGGGATGTGGATCGGAGGCTGTGCGGAAATGTGGGGCATGGGGGATGCGGGGGAATGTGGTGTGGGGGTTACAGGATGTGGGGGGGTGCGCAGTATGCGGGGTGTGGGTTGCGGGGTATGGAGTGCAGGGTGTGGGGTATGTGTGGCGGGGCATGTGGTGTGGGGTGTGGGTTGCAGGGTTTGGGGTACAGGGTGTGGGGTGCAAGGTGTGTGTTGTGGGGTGTGGGTGTGTGGCATGGGGTGCGGGGTGCGGAGTGTGTGTTGTAGGGTGTGGGTTGTGGGGTTTGTGGGATGTGTGATGTGGGTGCCGTGTGCGTGGTGTGGGGTGCGGGGTGTATGGTGTGGTGGCCATAACAGATTCTCCAAACTATTCTGTTCCAAAATATCAGTGCTCTCTATGCTGAGTGTTGAAGCGCGAGACAAAGCCTTCCTTCCCTGTCACACAGAGCTTCCCGCGGGAGGACATGGAGCATGTGTCCAACAAGGATAGCCTGAAGACATCCCTCCAGAAAGTGGTGGCAGAGGTGAGTCTGCTTTATTGAGGGGTTGGTGCTGAGTGAGTGGAACAGAGGGGGTGGGGGCGGGGGTGGGGGCGGGGAGGGGGACGAGGGGTGGGGGCGGGGGAGGGGGAGGGGGACGGAGGGGGGGGGGGGGAGGGGAGGGGACGT
>NW_024704760.1:12840368-12860761 GCF_018977255.1 Callorhinchus milii | reverse complement strand
CACCTCGCACCCCACACCCCGCACTCCATGCCACACACCCACACCCCACAACACACACCTCGCACCCCACACCCTGCACCCCAAACCCTGCAACCCACACCCCACACCTCACAGCCCACACCACACACCTCACACCCCACATACCGCATCCCACACCCCACAACCCCGCACCCCACACCACACATCCCACAAACCCCACACGACACACCCCACACGACACACCACACACCCCACACCACCCACCAAACACCACCCACACACCACTCACACAGCACACCACACACCCCGCACCCTGCACCCCGCACACTGCACCCCACACCACACATCGCACAAACCCCACAACCCACACTCCACAACCCACACCCCACACGACACACCACCCACCCCACACCCACACCACCCCCAACCCACACCCTGCACCACACATTCCACACCACACACTCTGCACCCCACACCACACATCCCACACAACACACTCCGCACCCCACACCACAACCCACAGCCCACACCACACATCCCATACAACACACTCCGCACCCCACACCACACCCCACAACCCACAGCCCACAACACACCTCGCACACCACAACCCACACCCTGCACCCCAATCCTGCAACCCACACCTCACACCCTATACCACACACTCCACACCCTGCACTCCACACCCTGCACCCCGCACCCTGCACCCCACAAACCACACCCCACAAGCCACACCCCACAACCCATACCCCGCACCCCACCCCACACTAAACACCCCACACCCGACACAACCCATAACCCGCACCCCACACCAAACACCCCACACCCCATAAACCCCACACCCTCCACCCCACAACACACACCTCGCACCCCACACCCTACACCAATGCCACACACCCACACCCCATAACACACACCTTGCACACCACACCCTGCACCCCAAACCCTGCACCCCACACCCCGCACCATACACCCCACACTGCACACTCCGCACCACGCACACGGCACCCACACCACACATCCCACACACCCCACAACACACACCTCGCACCCCACACCACACACCCCGCACCCCACACCACGCACACAGCACCCACATCACACATCCCACAAACCCCACACACTACAACACACACTCCGCACCCCACATCCTGCACCCCAAACCCTGCAATGCACACCTCGCACCCTATACCACACACCCTGCAACCCACACTCTACACCCCACACGCTGCACCCCGCAACCCACACCCTGCACTGCGCACCCCACAAGCCGCACCCCGCACCCCACAAGCCACACCCCACAAGTCACACCCCACAACCTATAACCCACACCCCACTCCACACCACACACCCCACACAACCCATAACCCGCACCCCACATCACACACCCCGCACCCCAACCACACACGCCACACCACGTACCCCGCCGCCTACACCACACACCCTGCAGCCCACACCACACACCCCACAACACACACCCCACAACCCGCACTCCACACCATGCACCCCACACCACACGCCCCGAACCCCAAACCACACACGCCACACCCCACACCACACGCCCCGCAGCCCACACCACACACCCCACAACACACACGCCACACCCTGCACCCCACACCCCGCAACCCAGCACCCCGCACCACACAGCCCACAACCCACACCACACACGCCACACCCCACATCACGCACCCTGCACCCCAAATCACATACGCCACACCACGCACCCCGCAGCCCACATCACACACCCCGTAGCCCACACCACACCCCGCACCCTATACCACACACTCCATGACCCGCACTCCACACTCTGCACCCCGCACCCTGCACCCGGCACCCTGCACCCCACAAACCACACACCACAAGCCACACCCCACAACCCATACCCCGCACCCCACACCACACACCACACACCCCACACCCATAAACCCCACAACTCACACCCCACAACGCACACCTCGCACCCCACACCCCGCACCCCAAATCCTGCATCCCGCATCCCACACCCCGCACCCCATGCCACACACCCACACCCCACAACACACACCTCGCACACCACACCCTGCACCCCAAACCCTACACCCCACACCCTACACCACACACTCCACACCCCGCACCCCATACCACACATCCAACAACCCGCACACCACACCCCTCACCTTGCACCCCACACCCTGCACCCCACATCCTGCACCGCACACCCTGCACCCCACACCATACACCCCGCACCCCACACCACGCACACGGCACCCACATCACACATCCCACAAACCCCACAACCCACACCCTACACACACTCCGCACCCAAACCCTGCACAACCCTGCAAGCACACCTCGCACCCATACACACACCCCATAACGCATCCACACCTGCACCCCACCCTGCACCCGCAACCCACACCTGCACCCAACCACAACCACACCCCCAGCACAACAACCCACACCCTGCACCCCACACCCTGTACCCCAAACCCTGCAACCCACACCCCACACCACATGCCCCGCCACACATACCCCACACCCCACACTCCATACCCCACACCCACACCCCGCTACTCGCAACCACACATCCAACAACCCGCACACCACACCCCTCACCTTGCACCCCACATCCTGCACCGCACACCCTGCACCCGACATCAGCCTTTCACAATGGCTCAGGTTAGTGATGGAATTTAACGTTGGAATCTAAGTAGTGGGAGTCCTGCAGTGTGGTGGTTAGTGCGCTCGCCTCGCAAGCGAGGAGACCTGGGTTTGATTCCCGGGCAGGGCAAAGGTTAGGCAAGTTCCCTTACTCCACACGGCTCTGTTTACCCAGCATTAAGTCGGAACCTGGTTGTTGGTCGATTGGTGGATTGCTTTCTGGGGTAATAATCCACTTCCTCCCCAAAATAAATTGGTCACTCAATCCATGACTGTTTATGTCATGCCGCTGTGCGCAATTAGTGCATTTCAGCCACAAAATATACAGTCAATTCACTTTACAGTATATTCTGTAAAACGCTTTGAGATGTTGCAACAACAACAACTTGCATTTATATAGCACCCTCCACGCAGGTAGCATCTCAGAGTGCTTAAAACGCTTATCAATGACGTGATACAGAGCTTAATCAAATGCAACAATTATTATTATTGTGCAGTCAATATTCTCAAACCTTGGGAATGTCAGAAATGATTTCTTTGCATATTGCTGGGCTTTATTTCTTGCCATCTGCTGTTTTAAAAATCAAAGTTATCAATAGCAGTGAAATGAACTGGAGCATTTACTGAGGCTGACACAGTTGTCTGCTCATGTGTGTGTAAGTGCGAGAGCGGAGCTACAATTCTGTACTTACAATTCTTAGAGCAGAAGCTCTATAGGTACTGTCACAATGGTGTAAGTCTCCCAATCGGAACAGAGACTAGAAAATGTTATATTAGCATTTAAGAGCAATAACGTCTTTCCTCTGTTCAGGATGTCAATAATGAGGAGGTAGACATTTTAAATAAGAGCAAAAAAATTAAAGGAGAGAATAGGAAAAATGTCTTCGTACAGATAGATTGACACAGAATGCTACAAACTGTAGTGAAGGCAGAATTAATAAATTCGGTTAAAATTGAATTAGATAATAATACTTGCATTTGGCATAGTCATTTATCATGAGTCGAAATGTCTCAAAGCCCTTCACAGGATCTTACTGCAAATCATAGAATCATAGAACCATACAGCACAGAGAGAGGCCATTCGGCCCATCGCGTCTGTGCCGGCTCCTAAAATAGCAATCCAGCCCAATCCCACTGGCCCGCTTTCTCTCCATTGCCCTGCAATCCTGTCCTCCCCAAATACCCATCTACTTCTCCCTTAAAAGTTGTTATTGAATCGGCTCCCACTGCCCTTTCAGGTAATGCATTCCAGATCCCAACAACTCGCTGGTGAAAACATGTTTCCTCACCTCCTCTCTGGTTCTTTTACCAACTATCTTAAATCAGTGTCCTCGGGTTACAGTGGGAACAGTTTTTCCCGGTTCAACCTATCAAATCCTCTCATGATCTTGAAAACCTCTATTAAATCCCCTCTTAATCTTCTCTGCTCTCGGGAGAATAATCCTAGTTTCACTAACCTCTCCTCATAACTAAGGTCCTTCATTCCTGGTACCATACTGGTAAACCTCCTTTGCACTCTCTCCAATGCGCCAACATCTTTCCTAAAGTGCGGTGCCCAGAACTGAACGCAGTCTCCAACTGAGGCCTAACAGCATTTTATAAATATTCAACATAACCTCCTGGGGCCTTTGCATTCTATGCCCCTATTTATAAAGCTTAGTATCCCGTATGCTTTTTAAACGGCTTTAGCTACCTGTCCTGCCACCTTCAGAGATTGGCTGATGTGGACCCCCAGGTCTCTCTGTTCATTTGCCCCCTTTAAGACTGTACCATCAGCTAATATTGCCTCTCCTCATTCTTCCTCCCAAAATGCAACACTTCGCATTTCTTCACATTAAACCTCATCTGCCACGTTTCTGCCCATTTTGCATTCTATCTAAGTCCTCTTGGAGGCTGGTGCTGTCCTCCTCACCATTAACTACTTTTCTTGGCTTAGTATGGTCTGCAAATTTGGAAATTGTGCTCCCTATATCCAGGTCCAGATCATTAATATAAATCAGAAAGAGCAGTGGTCCCAATACCGACCCCTGAGGGACACCACTACGCACCTCCCTCCCGTCAGAAAAGCAACCGTTTACTACCACTCTGCTTTCTGTCTCCCAGCCAGTTCTGGATCCATGTTGCCACAGTCCCTTTAATACCGTGGGCTTCTCTTTTGTTTATAAGTCTCTTATGTGGCACTTTGTCAAATGCCTTTTGAAAATCTAAATAAACTACATCTACTGCACTACCTTCATCCACCCTCTCAGTCACTTCAACAAAACATTCTATCAGGTTTGTCAGACACGATTTGCCTTTAACAAATCCGTGTTGACTGTCCTTTATTAAACCATATTTTTCTAAGTGAGAATTTATATTGTCCCGGATTATAGTCTCCAGAAGTTTCCCCACTACTGACGTTAGGCTGATTGGCTGTAGTTCTCAGGTTTATCCTTCTGCCCCTTTTTGTACAGGTGAGTAACATTTGCAGCCCTTCAGTCCTTTGGTACCACTCCAGTGTCCAAGGAGGATTGAAAGCTTGTGGCCAGAGCCTCCGCTATTTCTACCCTTGCTTCCCTCAGTAACCTAGGATGCATTCCGTCCGGACCGGGTGACTTATCTATGTTGAGCATCGACAGTCTTTTTAGTACCTCCTCTCTGTTGATTTTTATCATATCCAATTTCTGTTCACACCCCTGCGATATTGTGGCATTGGTTGCATCGTCTTCTTTTGTGAAGACAGTTGCAAAGTACTTATTTAGTACATCAGCCGTGCCCTCTGCCTCAACAAGATGTCCAATCGGGTCCCTAATTGGACCCACCCCACCTTTGATTAACCTTTTACTCTTGACACACTTATAAAATACCTTAGGGTTCCCTTTTATGTCTCCTGCTAATCTTTTGTTGTACAATCTCTTCTCCCCTCTTAATTCCCTTTTCACTTCTCCTCTGTACTTACAACAAGATACAACAACAAGATTCCATTTATAAAGCGCCTTTCACGTCAGGAGGACGTCCCAAGGCGCTGCACAGTTGGGTCATGACCCGAGCAGGGGGGAAATGGTCAGGGTGAGGGGAGGGAAGGGAGGGAGAGAGGAGGGGGAAATGGTCAGGGTGAGGGGAGGGAAGGGAGGGAGCGAGGAGGAGGAAGAGAGTCGAGAGGGGAGCTGAAGGCACAGTCAAAGAGAAAGGTTTTGAGACCGGCCTTGAAGGAGGAAAGGGAGGAAGCGGCGAAGGCACTGGGGGATGGAGTTCCAGAGCCTCGGGGCTGAGAGGCTGAAGGCCCGACCACCGATGGTGGGGCGGTTGGGGCGGGGGACGTGGAGCAGACCGGAGCCAGAGGAACGGAGGGTACGGGCAGGTAGGTAGGGGGATAGTAGGTTGGAGAGGTAGGAGGGAGCAAGGCCGTGAATGGCCTTGTAGGTGAGGATGAGGATCTTGAAATCAATCCTCTGGGGGATGGGGAGCCAGTGGAGGCGAGCGAGGGTGGGAGTGATGTGGGCGCGAGGCCTGGTGCGGGACAGTACACGAGCTGCAGAGTTCTGAATGACCTGCAGCTTGTGGAGGGAGGTGGCGGGAAGGCCGGCGAGGAGAGAGTTCCCATAGTCCAGCCTTGAGGTGACAAAAGCGTGAACCAGGGTTTCAGCCGCGTGAGGGGTGAGGTAGTGCCGTAGTCTGGCGATGTTCCGAAGGTGATGGAAGGCGGTGCCAGTTGTAGTGCGGATGTGAGGGAGAAAGGACAGCTCAGGGTCGAACAAAACGCCGAGGTTCCTGATGGCTTTGAGAGGTGGAGAGTGCAGCCTTGGATGCTGATGGTGTCAGCGCCTGAGGTGCGGAGGCGCTGACGTGAGCCAATCAGGAGGGCCTCGGTTTTTCGCACGTTGAGCTGAAGAAAGTTGTCTCTCGTCCAGGACTCGATGTCGGACAGACAGCTGTCAGGACATCGGTGGTCGTGGAGTTGAGAGTAGAGGAGGAAAGGTAGAGTTGGGTGTCATCCGCATACATGTGGAAGTTAACTCCATGTCTGCGGATGATGTCACCGAGGGGGAGCATATAGAGGGTGAAGAGGAGGGGACCGAGGACAGAGCCCTGAGGGACACCACATGAGACAGTACGGGGGGTGGAGGAGAAGCCATTCGTTGAGACAAAGTGAAGACGGTGAGAAAGGTACGACCTAAACCATTCAAGGACAGTGCCTTGAAGGTTGAGGTGGGAGGACAAGCGGTGGAGTAGGATAGCGTGGTCGACCGTATCGAATGCTGCCGATAGGTCGAGGAGGACGAGGAGACAGAGGGAGCCCTGGTCACAGATGGTCAGGATATCATTGGTGACCTTGACCAGGGCAGTTTCTGTGCTATGGGCAGCACGGAAACCTGACTGAAGGGGTTCAAAAAGAGAATGGGTGGGAAGGAAAGAGCGCAGTTGGGAGGCGACAACTCTTTCCAAGACCTTGGAGAGAAAGGGGAGGTTGGAGATGGGCCGGTAGCTTGATAGCTGCGACGCATCAAGGGAGGGTTTTTTCAGGGTGGGCGTGATGGTGGCAGTTTTTAATGGAATGGGGACAGAGCCAGAGGAGAGGGACAGGTTGATGATGTCAGTGATATGTGGGGCAAGAAAGTGGAGCTGGGAGATAAGGAGTGGAGTGGGGATGGGGTCAAGGGAGCAGGTGGTTGGTTTTAGGGATAGGATGAGTTCAGTGACAGAGGGTGGGGAAACGGGTACGAAGGTGTGTAGGGGAGGATGGGTAGGAGTCGGAGTGTGGGAGGGAAGGGGTGGGTGGTGGGTGGAAGTTGGAGGGGAAGTGACCGCGGAGCGGATTCCCTTGATCTTGGATTCAAGGAAATCCAGCATCTCCTCGCAGTGAAGGTTACTATATTCTATTTGATTATCCTGTGTGTTTTGGACCTGACATTTGTCATAAGGAGGACATCTGTCCTCCTTTTTCTGTTTTATTTTAATCCCAATTTCCTTAGTCATCCAGGGAGGTTTGACTGTCCTTCCTTTCCCCTTTGTGGGAATGTATTTGCTCTGTCCCTGAACTATCTCCTCCTTGAAGGCTTCCCATTGTTCGTTTGCTGTCTTACCTGCCAATCTTTCTTTCCAATCTATCCTGGCCAGGTCCCTTTTTAGCTCACTGAAATTAGCCCGCTTCCAGTTGATTGTTGTCCTTTTCCATAACTATTCTAAATCTAATGATATTGTGATCACTGTTATCCAGATGCTCTCCTACTGAAACCTCCTCCAATTGCCCCACTTCATTTCCCAGATCCAGCTCTGCTTCCTTCCTCATTGGGCTGGAAACATGCTGATCCAGAAAGTTCTCCTGCAGGAATTCCTCCCTTCCTTGCCCTTTACACTGTTATTTTCCCAGTCCATGTGAGGATAATTGAAGTCCCCCATTATCACTACTCTATTGGTTTTGCACCTTTCTGAAATCTGCTGCAGATTTACTCATCGATCTCTTTCCCACTATTTGGAGGTCTATAGTAAATACCTAACAGAGTAACAGCTCCGTTTCTGCTCCGTAACTCTTAACCAAATAGATTCAGTTTTTGGACCCTCTAACACATTGTCCTTTTCCAGGACCGTGTCCCTAATGAGTATTGCCATCCCTCCTTGTTTCCCTTCCCTATCCCTCCTGATTACAGTGTAGCCAGGAATATTCAGCTCCCACTCCTGTCCTTGCTTGAGCCAAGTCTCCGTAAATACCACTACATCATAACCCCATGTGGCAACTCGAGCCGCAGCTCACCAAGCTTATTGGTCATGCTCCGTGCATTTACACACATGCACTCCAAGACCGGCTTAATCCGCTCTACATTTCTCCCCGTCTCTTTCCACTTTTTGCTGGACTATTCCTTGTTTCATTTCTATTCGTCTCCCCTCGTTCACTATGTAATTTGTTTCCACTCCCTGATGCTACATTCTGATCTCCATCCTCCCTCGAAATCAGCTTAACTGTATTTTTAGACAAATGAGGCTGCCAATTTTTGCACAGCAATATCCCACAAACAGCCATGAAGTGAATGACCAATGACCAACTCCTTTCCCTCTTTTAATAGTGTCATGGGATCTTTAATGTCCACTTGAACAGACAGATGAGACCTCTGTTTAAAGTCTCACCTGAAGGATGCAACCTCGGACAGAACTCCACTGGTGTGCCAACCTAGATTATGAGCTCAAAGACCCGAATGATCCCACAATCTTCGAACGCAGAAGCGAGAATGCTACAAACTGAGCCAGGGTGATGCTTAAGATGCTTCTAAGAGGAACACGGATGAGTATGGGAAGCAAGTGGGAAGCAAGCAGATGAATGGGTTTGTGGCTCATGTGGACCTCATGGTTGTACAGTAACAACAAGCAGAGAGAAGAAAAATAGCTCAGCAGATTTCTGCTTACCTGTTTTGCTTTGCTGTGAATAATAGTTGTGATAGAATTCGACAAGATGCGTGGGGTCAATCCCCTGAACAGCCCCTTTTTTCCATCGATTTGGACAATATGCCAGGCTGTGAAGAGAGCTGCAGGAACTAACACTGCTGTGTAACACACACTGTATAACACACACACACAGTGTAACATACACACACTGAATGACACACACATTATATGACACACACTGTATGACACACACACTGTATGACACACTGTATGACACACACACTGTATGAAACACACACTGCATGACGCACACTGTATAATACATACTGTATAACACACACACACTATATAACACATACACTACATAACACACGTATGACACACGCACTGTATGACACACACACAGTATAATACACATGGTATAACACACACTGTGTAACACACACATTGTATAACACACTGTATAACACACACACTATATAACACACACACTCCATAACACACACTATGACACACACACTACACAACACACACTGTATAACACACACATACACTGTGTAACACACACTGTGTGTATGACAGACACACTTTATGACACACACATATAGGGTATAACACATACATACTGCATAACACACAGTGTCACACTGTATAACATACACACATTGTGTAACACACTGTGTATAAAACACACACGCTGTATAACACACACACTGTGTAACGCATATACTGGATAACACACACATTATACAACACACATTGTATAACACACACTACATAACACCCACTATACAACACATACACTGTATAACACACATTGTATAACACACACTATACGACACATACACTGTATAACACACACACTGTGTAATGCATGCACTGTATAAGACACACACTTGTATAACACACTGTATGGCACACACATTGTATGACACATATTGTATAATACATACACTGTCTAACACAATCACTGTATAACACACACACACAGTATAAAACACACACTGTATAACACACACATACCCAGTATAACAAACACACTGAGTAACACACACTGAGTAATACACACTGAATAACACACACACATACTGTGTCACACACACTGTGTAACACACACATAGTGTATTGCACACATTGAGTAACACACATTGTATAACACAAACACATTGTGTAACACACACACACTCTCTGTATAACACACACACAATATGTCACACATACTGTATAACACACACAGGCTGTGTAACACACACAGACTGTATAACACACTGTAACACACACACAGTGTAACACACACATACTGTAACATAACATGTCGGAGCAGGAGGAGGCCATTCTTCCCTTCGAGCCTCTGCCCCGCCATTCAATCATGTCTGATCTTCTAATCTAACTCCAGCTAATAACCTGACCTGCCTTATCCCCATATCACCCCAACCCCAGCCAGCCTCCCCTCCCCCCCAGCCTCCCCCCCACCCCCCTGCCTTATCCCCATATCCCTTAATCCCTTTTGCAATAAGAAACCTATCTATCTCAGTCTTGAATATGTTCAAGGACTGAGCGTCAACAGCACTTTGGGGTAGTGAGTTCCATACATTCACTGCCCTTTGAGTGAAGAAGTTCTTCCTCTTTGATGATCTTATTCTCTTCAACCGTGCCTTCACCTTCTCTCTCGACTCTCTACCCCTTCCTCGTTCCCTCCCTTCCCTCCCCTCACCCTGACCATTTCCCCCAATGCTCGGGTCCCGACCCAACTGTCCAGCGCCTTGGGACGTCCTCCCGACGTGAAAGGCGCTCTATAAATGCAATCTTGTTGTTGTTGTTGTTAGAGGTTTCTATAAGATACCCTCTAATTCTTCTATATTCTAGAGAATATAGGCCCAAATTGTTCAGCCTATCCTCGTAACTCATCCCCTTCATCCCTGGTACTAACATAGTAAATCTACGCTGCACCCCCTCCAAGGCAAGTACGTCCTTCCTTACATGAGGAGACCAAAACTGCACACAGTATTCCAGGTGTGGTCTCACCAGGGCCCTATACAGTTGCAGTAAGACTTCCCTACTCTTATACTCTTTTCCTTTCATAATGAATGCTAACATACCGTTCGCCTTCTTCGCCTGCAGCTGCACCTGCATTAACTTTCTGTGATTGGTGTACAAGGACACCCAAGTCCCTCTGGACGCTAACACGTCACCTAAACTATCTATGTCTCGCTGCATTTTTTTAATGTCGTCCTCTGTGTTGACACTTCCTCCTAGTTTTGTGTCATCCGCAAATTTAGATATGTTAGCTTCGATGTCCTCATCTACATCGTTGATGTAGATGGTAAATAGCTGAGGCCCAAGGACTGATCCTTGTGGCACTCCACTAGTCACATCCCGCCAATCCGGAAAGGACCCGATGATCCCAACTCTTTGTTTCCTACCCGTTAACCATTCCCCAATCCGTTGATATGCTCCCCTCAATTCCATGGGCCCTTATGTTTTGGACTAACCTTTTATGCGGCACCTTATTCAACGCCTTCTGGAAGTCCAAATAGACCACATCCACTGATTCACCCTTATCTAGTTTACTGGAAATATCCTCAAAAACTCTACGAGATTTGTCAAACATGACTTCCCTTTTGTAAAGTCATGTTGACTCGGCCTAATTATATTGTGCCCTAAATACCGCACTACCACATCCTTAATCAATGATTTTAAAAAATTTCCTATCGCTGATGTGAGACTAACTGCCTATAGTTCCCCATCTTTTCCTTTGCACCTTTTTTAAATTGTGGTGTGACATTTACGATCTTACAATCATGGGGACTGTTCCAGAATCCAAGGAATTTTGGAAGATCAGACACAAGGCCTCCACTATCTCATCAGCTCCTCTTTTAAAACCCCGGGATGCAGACCATCCGGACCAGGGGATTTGTCACTTTTTAGTGCTAACAGTTTCCCGAGCACCAATTCTCTACTAATGAAAATTTCCCTAAGTTGCTCCCTGTCCTTATCCCTTTGGTGCATCTCTATTGTTGATAGACTTGTTGTGTCTTCTCGGGTGAAGACAGATGCAAAGTACCCAGTTAGGGACTCTGCCGTGTTCTTGTCCCCCATTATAACTTCTCCCGTCTCTGACTGAAGTGGACCTACATTTACCCTCACCCGCCTATCCCTCTTAATATATTTGTAAAAGCTTTTACAATCAGACTTAATGTTCGTTGCGAGCTTACTCTCATACTCCTTTTTCTCGCTCTTAATGAGTTTTTTAGTTTTATTTTGCTGGTTTCTAAAACTCTCCCAATCTTCAGATTTGCTGCTTTTCTTGGCAGTTTTATAAGCCTTTTCTTTTAATTTGATGCTTTCCCTAACTGCTACTAGTTAGCCACGGATGAATTGCTTTCCCTGTGGTACTCTTATTCCGCAAGTGAATATGCGACCGTGGAGAATTTTGCACTACATCCTTAAATATTTGCCACTGTTGGTCTACATTTTTACCTCTTAATCTTTGTGGAGTCCTGTAGCTCAGTGGTTAGAGCACTCGCTTTGCAAGTGAGAGACCGGAGTTCAATTCCAGGCAGAGAGCGAAACCTTGGGCAAGTTTCCTTACTCCACACAGAGCCTAATAATAATCCCTCCAAAACCAAAAACAATAATAAATTGGTCATTTTCAATCTACGACTGTTTGTGGGACATTGCTGTGCGCAATTGGCTGCCGCGTTCGCCCACAAATATACAGTCAACTCACTTTACAGTGTGTTCTGTGAAGCGCTTTGGGACGTCCTCCCGACGTGAAAAGCGCTATATCAAATGCAAGGATTATTATTATTATTACTGTATAACACATACACAGTATAACACACACTATGTAACACACACTGTATAACACCCACCAACATACTGTGTAACACAAACACTGTATTACACACTGTATAACACACACAAACGGCATAACACTCACATACAATAACACACACACTGTGTAACACACACACTGTGCAATACGCACAAACTGTATAACGCATACAAACAGCATATAACAGTGTGTAACACACATCTACACAGTATCACACACACTGTATGACATACACATACACTGTGTATAACACATACACTGTATGACATACACATACACTGTGTATAACACATACACTGTATAGTAACACACACGGTGTAACACACACATTGTATAACACATACACTGTATACCACACACACATACACACACTGTATAACACACGCACTGTGTAGCACACTGTATAACACATACACTGTATAACACGTGTACTGTAAAACACACTATATAACACACACATACACTGTTATAGTGTCACACAATGTCACACACTATATATCACACTGTGTAACACACTGTGTAACACACACACACACATTGTGCAGCACACCATATAACACATACACTGTATAACACACACTGTGTAGCACACACAGTGTAACACACACACACTGGATAACACACACACTGTGTAGCACACACAGTGTAACACACACACACTGGATAACACACACACTGGATAATACACACACTGTGTGTGAGTATAAGTGAATATTAAATGCACTGTCTCAAAAAGTCATTGTTGATCTCATGTCAGAAAGGCAGAGACGCAGATTTGATTCCATGTTTAAATGGGAGTTGAATACCTTAGAGCACTAAAATATATGTTGAACCGCTCACGTATGTAGAAAGGTCTTGAAGGGCTTTAATTATTGGAACATAATGGTATTAAGGGATATAGAGAAAAGGTACAGCGATGAGATTAGACTCAACAAACTGAATGGATGGATGACGCTCGCTGCTATTTTGGCCTTACCGTAGGTGAAAAAGCCGGGCAGGTAGAGAACCTTGTGTCCAAACAGGTTTGTCCCCATGATCGGTGGCAATGGCTCATGGCCAACCTGGAATCAGACAGCAACGGATGAGGAGCTTAACCTCAGGCCATCAGCACAACTAACAGTCAATAAACTACCACATACTCACACTGACAGTGAGTGGCCCCACAAACACACACACACACACTCACACTGACAGTCAGTGCCCCCCAATACACACACACACAGACAGTCAGTGCCCCCCAATACACACACACACTGACAGTCAGTGCCCCCCAATACACACACACACACTGACAGTCAGTGCCCCCCAATACACACACACTGACAGTCAGTGCCCCCCAATACACACACTGACAGTCAGTGCCCCCCACACACTGACAGTCCCCCCAATACACACACTGACAGTCAGTGCCCCCCAATACACACACACACTGACAGTCAGTGCCCCCCAATACACACACACTGACAGTTAGTGCCCCCCCCAAATACACACACACACGCGCACACACACTGACAGTCAGTGGACCCCCAATACACACACTGACAGTCAGTGCCCCCCATTACACACACACACTGACAGTCAGTGCCCCCCATTACACACACACACACACACACACGCGCACACACACTGACAGTGGCCATACACACACACACACTGACACATTACACACACACTGACAGTTAGTGCCCCCCAATACACACACACTGACAGTGAATGGCCCCCACACACACACACACGCGCGCGCGGACACACACAAAAAAACAGACACACACACACACAATGACACACACGGACACAAACAGTGGCAGTCACACACAGACATACACTGTCACCCACAGACACAGAGAAACACACACAGTGATAGTCACACACACATACAGTGAGTCACACACAGACACACACACAGTTAGTCTCGCACAGTCACAATCACATACACACAGTGAGTCACACAGATACACACTGACAGTCACACACAGACACACACTGTGACAGTCTCACATACACACACACACAGTGACAGTCACACACACAGTGACTGTCACACACACAGCGACTGTCACACACACAGCGACTGTCTCACAGACAGACACACACAGTGAGTCACACACAGACACACACTGTGAGAGTCTCACACACACACACACACAGTGACAGTCACACACACAGTGACTGTCACACACACAGCGACTGTCACACACACAGCGACTGTCTCACAGACAGACACACACAGTGACAGTCACACACAGACAAACACACACACAATGACAGTCACACACACATACAGTGAGTCACACAGACACACAGAGTGACAGAGTGACAGTCTCTCACACACACGACAGTCACATTCACACACACAGTGACAGTCACACAGATACACACTGACAGTCACATACAGACACACATACTGTGACAGTCACACACACACAGTGACAGTCAAACGTATAGTGACAGTCTCACACACACACACACACAGCGATAGTCACACACACACAGTGATAGTCACACACACACACAGTGACAGTCACACACACACAGTGTTAGTCACACACACACAGTGACAGTCACGCACAGACAGTCACAAAGACACACACAGTGACAGTCACACACACACACAGCGATAGTCACACACACACAGCGATAGTCACACACATACAGTGACAGTCTCACACACAGTGACAGTCACACACATACAGTGACAGTCACACACTCAGTGACGGTCACACACACAGTTACAGTCACACACACACAGTGACAGTCACACACACACAGTGACAGTCACACACACAGTGACAGTCACACACACAGTGACAGTCACACACACAGTGACAGTCACACACACACAGTGATAGTCACACACACACGGTGATAGTCACACACGGTGACGGTCACACACGGTGACGGTCACACACACACAGTGACGGTCACACACACACAGTGACGGTCACACACACACAGTGACGGTCACACACACACAGTGACGGTCTCACACACACACGGTGACGGTCTCACACACACGGTGACGGTCACACACACACGGTGACGGTCACACACACAGTGACGGTCACACACACACGGTGACGGTCACACACACACGGTGACGGTCACACACACACGGTGACGGTCACACACACGGTGACGGTCACACACACGGTGACGGTCACACACACGGTGACGGTCACACACACGGTGACGGTCACACACACGGTGACGGTCACACACACGGTGACGGTCACACACACGGTGACGGTCACACACACGGTGACGGTCACACACACGGTGACGGTCACACACACACGGTGACGGTCACACACACACGGTGACGGTCACACCCACACAGTGACGGTCACACCCACACAGTGACGGTCACACCCACACAGTGACGGTCACACCCACACAGTGACGGTCACACCCACACAGTGACGGTCACACCCACACAGTGACGGTCACACCCACACAGTGACGGTCACACCCACACAGTGACGGTCACACCCACACAGTGACGGTCACACCCACACAGTGACGGTCACACCCACACAGTGACGGTCACACCCACACAGTGACGGTCACACCCACACAGTGTCGGTCACACCCACACAGTGACGGTCACACCCACACAGTGACGGTCACACACAGACACACACTGTGACGGTCTCACATACACACACACTGTGAGAGTCTCACATACACACACACTGTGAGAGTCTCACATACACACACACACAGTGACAGTCACACACACAGCGACTGTCACACACACAGCGACTGTCTCACAGACAGACACACACAGTGACAGTCACACACAGACAAACACACACACAATGACAGTCACACACACATACAGTGAGTCACACAGACACACAGAGTGACAGAGTGACAGTCTCTCACACACACGACAGTCACATTCACACACACAGTGACAGTCACACAGATACACACTGACAGTCACATACAGTCACACATACTGTGACAGTCACACACACACAGTGACAGTCAAACGTATACAGTGACAGTATCACACACACACACACACACAGCGATAGTCACACACACACAGTGATAGTCACACACACACACAGTGACAGTCACACACACACAGTGTTAGTCACGCACAGACAGTCACAAAGACACACACAGCGACAGTCACACACACACACAGCGACAGTCACACACACACACAGCGATAGTCTCACACACAGTGACAGTCACACACATACAGTGACGGTCACACCCACACGGTGACGGTCACACCCACACGGTGACGGTCACACCCACACGGTGACGGTCACACCCACACGGTGACGGTCACACCCACACGGTGACGGTCACACCCACACGGTGACGGTCACACCCACACGGTGACGGTCACACCCACACGGTGACGGTCACACCCACACGGTGACGGTCACACCCACACGGTGACGGTCACACCCACACGGTGACGGTCACACCCACACGGTGACGGTCACACCCACACGGTGACGGTCACACCCACACGGTGACGGTCACACCCACACGGTGACGGTCACACCCACACGGTGACGGTCACACCCACACGGTGACGGTCACACCCACACGGTGACGGTCACACCCACACGGTGACGGTCACACCCACACGGTGACGGTCACACCCACACGGTGACGGTCACACCCACACGGTGACGGTCACACCACACGGTGACGGTCACACCACACGGTGACGGTCACACCCACACGGTGACGGTCACACCCACACGGTGACGGTCACACCCACACGGTGACGGTCACACCCACACGGTGACGCTCACACCCACACGGTGACGCTCACACCCACACGGTGACGCTCACACCCACACGGTGACGCTCACACCCACACGGTGACGCTCACACCCACACGGTGACGCTCACACCCACACGGTGACGCTCACACCCACACGGTGACGGTCACACCCACACGGTGACGGTCACACCCACACGGTGACGGTCACACCCACACGGTGACGGTCACACCCACACGGTGACGGTCACACCCACACGGTGACGGTCACACCCACACGGTGACGGTCACGGCCACACGGTGACGGTCACGCCCACACGGTGACGGTCACGCCCACACGGTGACGGTCACGCCCACACGGTGACGGTCACGCCCACACGGTGACGGTCACGCCCACACGGTGACGGTCACGCCCACACGGTGACGGTCACGCCCACACGGTGACGGTCACGCCCACACGGTGACGGTCACGCCCACACGGTGACGGTCACGCCCACACGGTGACGGTCACGACGGTGACGGTCACGCCCACCACGGTGACGGTCACGCCACACGGTGACGGTCACCCCACACGGTGACGGTCACGCCCACACGGTGACGGTCACACCCACACGGTGACGGTCACACCACACGGTGACGGTCACACCCACACGGTGACGGTCACACCCACACGGTGACGGTCACACCCACACGGTGACGGTCACACCCACACGGTGACGGTCACACCCACACGGTGACGGTCACACCCACACGGTGACGGTCACACCCACACGGTGACGGTCACACCCACACGGTGACGGTCACACCCACACGGTGACGGTCACACCCACACGGTGACGGTCACACCACACGGTGACGGTCACACCCACACGGTGACGGTCACACCCACACGGTGACGGTCACACCCACACGGTGACGGTCACACCCACACGGTGACGGTCACACCCACACGGTGACGGTCACACCCACACGGTGACGGTCACACCCACACGGTGACGGTCACACCCACACACGGTGACGGTCACACACACACACGGTGACGGTCACACACACACACAGTGACAGTCACACACACAGTGACAGTCACACACACAGTGACAGTCACACACACAGTGACAGTCAAACACAGTGACAGTGACACACACAGTGACAGTCACACACACAGTGACATTCACACACACAGTGACAGTCACACACACAGTGACGGTCAAACACACACAGTGACGGTCACTCACACACAGTGACAGTCACACACAGTGACAGTCACACACAGTGACAGTCACACACAGTGACAGTCACACACAGTGACAGTCACACACAGTGACAGTCACACACAGTGACAGTGACACACACACAGTGACAGTGACACACACACAGTGACAGTCACACACAGACAGTCACAAAGACAGTCACAAAGACACACACAGTGACAGTCACACACACACACACAGCGATAGTCACACACATACAGTGACAGTCACACACACAGTGACAGTCACACACAGTGACAGTCACACACACAGTGACAGTCACACACACAGTGACAGTCACACACACACAGTGACAGTCACACACACAGTGACAGTACACACACACAGTGACAGTCACAAACAGTCACACACACAGTGACAGTCACACACACACATACAGTGACAGTCACACACACACACAGTGACAGTCACACACACAGTGACAGTCACACACACAGTGACAGTCACACACACACAGTGACAACACGGTCAGTCACACACGGTGACGGTCACACACACGGTGACGGTCACACACACAGTGACGGTCACACACACAGTGACGGTCACACACAGTGACGGTCACACACAGTGACGGTCACACACAGTGACGGTCACACACAGTGACGGTCACACACAGTGACGGTCACACACAGTGACGGTCACACACAGTGACGGTCACACACACAGTGACGGTCACACACACAGTGACGGTCACACACACAGTGTCACACACAGTGACCCACACACACAGTGACGGTCACACACACAGTGACGGTCACATACACAGTGACGGTCACATACACAGTGGCGGTCACATACACAGTGACGGTCACACATACACAGTGACGGTCACACACACACAGTGACAGTCACACACACACAGTCACGGTCAACACATGCAGTGACCAGTGCACGACACACACAGTGACAGTGACACACACACAGTGAGGACACACACAGTGAAGGTCACACACACACAGTACGGCCAACACACACAGTGACACACACACAGTGTCGCACACATACACACAGTGTCACACACACAGTGACAGTACACACAGTGACAGTGAACACAGTGACACACACACACACAGTAGTCACACAGTGACATACACACACAGTGACAGTCACACACACAGTGACAGTGACACACACAGTGACAGTCGACCACACCACACGTGACACACACACACACGATTAGTGACGTGACACACACAGTGACAGTCACACACACAGTGACACCACAAGCGATAGTCACACACATACAGTGACAGTCACACACACAGTGACAGTCACACACACACAGTGACAGTCACACACACACAGTGACAGTGACACACACACAGTGACAGTCAAACATACACACACAGTGACAGTCACACACACACACAGTGACGGTCACACACACACACAGTGACGGTCACACACACGGTGACGGTCACACACACAGTGACGGTCACACACGCACACAGTGACGGTCACACACACAGTGACGGTCACACACAATTTAAGGTAGCTAGCAGCAAACGAGTGAAATTAGTTCTAGAATTACGGAGTGCTCCTTACACTGAACGAG
>NW_024704760.1:12810419-12840338 GCF_018977255.1 Callorhinchus milii | reverse complement strand
GTGACGGTCACCACACACAGTGACGGTCACACACACAGTGACGGTCACACACACACAGTGACGGTCACTCACACACAGTGACGGTCACACACAGTGACAGTCACACACAGTGACAGTGACACACACAGTGACAGTGACACACACAGTGACAGTCACACACAGTGACGGTCACTCACACACAGTGACAGTCACACACAGTGACAGTCACACACAGTGACAGTGACACACACAGTGACGGTCACACACACACAGTGACAGTCACACACACACAGTGATGGTCACACACACACAGTGACGGTCACACACACACAGTGACGGTCACACACACAGTGACGGTCACACACACACAGTGACGGTCACACACACAGTGACGGTCACACACACACAGTGACGGTCACACACACACAGTGACGGTCACACACACACAGTGACGGTCACAACACACACAGTGACAGTCACACACAGTGACACACACAGTGACACACACAGTGACAGTGACACACACAGTGACAGTGACACACACAGTGACAGTGACACACACAGTGACAGTGACACACACACAATGACAGTGACACACACAGTGACAGTCACACACACAGTGACAGTCACACACAGTGACACACACAGTGACAGTCACACACACAGTGACAGTGATAGTCACACACACACAGTGACAGTCACACACACACAGTGACAGTCACACACACACAGTGACAGTCACACACACAGTGACAGTCACACACACAGTGACAGTGACACACACAGTGACAGTGACACACACAGTGACAGTCACACACAGTGACAGTGACACACACAGTGACAGTCACACACACAGTGACGGTCACACACACAGTGACGGTCACACACACAGTGACGGTCACACACACAGTGACGGTCACACACACAGTGACGGTCACACACACACAGTGACGGTCACACACACACAGTGACGGTCACTCACACACAGTGACAGTCACACACAGTGACAGTCACACACAGTGACAGTCACACACAGTGACAGTGACACACAGTGACAGTGACACACACAGTGACAGTGACACACACACAGTGACAGTGACACACACACAGTGACAGTGACACACACACAGTGACAGTGACACACACACAGTGACAGTGACACACAGACAGTCACAAAGACACACACAGTGACAATCACACACACACACACAGCGATAGTCACACACATACAGTGACAGTCACACACAGTGACAGTCACACACACAGTGACAGTCACACACACAGTGACAGTCACACACACACAGTCACAAAGACACACACAGTGACAGTCTCACACACACACACAGTGATAGTCACACACACACACAGTGACAGTCACACACAGACAGTCACAAAGACACACACACAGTGACAGTCACACACACACACACAGCGATAGTCACACACACACAGCGATAGTCACACACACACAGCGATAGTCACACACAAACAGTGACAGTCACACACACACAGTGACAGTCACACACACACAGTGACGGTCACACACACAGTGACGGTCACACACACAGTGACGGTCACACACACAGTGACGGTCACACACACAGTGACGGTCACACACACAGTGACGGTCACACACACAGTGACGGTCACACACACAGTGACGGTCACACACACAGTGACGGTCACACACACAGTGACGGTCACACACACAGTGACGGTCACACACACAGTGACGGTCACACACACAGTGACGGTCACACACACAGTGACGGTCACACACACAGTGACGGTCACACACACAGTGACGGTCACACACACACAGTGACAGTCACACACAGTGACAGTCACACACACAGTGACAGTCACACACACAGTGACAGTCACACACAGTGACAGTCACACACACAGTGACACACAGTGACAGTCACACACAGTGACAGTCACACACACAGTGACACACAGTGACAGTCACACACACAGTGACACACAGTGACAGTCACACACAGTGACAGTCACACACACAGTGACACACAGTGACAGTCACACACCTGCACCAGTAGTTTGACATAGACGAGCGGATGGCTGAGTCCCGACAGCGCGGCGCCCACCAACAGCTGCACTGAGTCCGCGTCCGAGTCCAACTCCACCGCCATATCCCCACAGGGCCGCGGCCTGGGCCCGGGCACGTGACCGGGGACCCGCACTGGCGGCAGCGCCCTCTACAGGGCAGAGCGGGCGGCGCGGGGGGCGGGGCCGGGGCTGGAGGGGGCGGGGCCGAGGGCGGGACTGAAGGGCGGGGCCGGAGGGTGCGGGGCCGGGGCGGGGCTGGGGCGGAGCCGGGGGCGGGCCGGAGGGCGGGGCCGGGACTGGAGGGCGGGGCCGGAGGGCGGGGCCGGAGGGCGGGGCCGGGACTGGAGGGCGGGGCCGGAGGGGCGGAGTCGGGGCGGCGTTGTTGGGGGCACTCCCTCCCCCCCTCTGGCGCGCTGTCTGTGGGAATGTTGGTCTCGGGTGGGGTTGGGGGCCCGGGGGGGGGGGTGTGGGGGGCGGCCCGGGGGGGGCGGGGTGTGGGGGGCGGCCCCGGGGTGTGGGGGGGCGGGGGTGTGGGGGGGCGGGGGTGTGGGGGGGCGGCCCCGGGGTGTGGGGGGGTGTGGGGGGCGGCCCCGGGGGGCGGGTGGTGTGGGGGGCGGCCCCGGGGGGGCGGGGTGTGGGGGGCGGCCCCGGGGGTGTGGGGGTGTGGGGGGGCGGCCCCGGGGGGGCGGGGGTGTGGGGGGGCGGGGGGGCGGCCCCGGGGGGCGGGGTGTGGGGGGCGGCCCCGGGGGGCGGGGTGTGGGGGGGCGGCCCCGGGGGGCGGGGGTGTGGGGGGGGGGGGCGGCCCCGGGGGGGGGGGGTGTGGGGGGGCGGCCCGGGGGGGCGGGGGTGTGGGGGGGGCGGCCCGGGGGGGCGGGGTGTGGGGGTGTGGGGGGGGCGGCCCCGAGCCGCGGGGCCTGTGCTCGGGCTCACGGTGTGTTTGGGCCGCTTCTCTGCCCCACACACACCCCCACACACACACACACACACATACACACACCCACACACACATCCACACACACACACACCCACACACAGACACACACACCCACACACACACACACCCACACACAGACACACACACATCCACACACATACACCCACACACACAGACACAGACACTCATACACACAGACACACACACAGACAGACACACAGACACAAACACACCCACACAAAGACACACACAGACACCCACACACACGCAGACACACACACACCTACACAGATAGACACACACACCCACACAAACAGACACACACACACACACAGACAGTCCCACACACGCAGACAGACACACACACAGACACACACACACTCACACACACACAGACATTCATAAACATACACAAACACACAGACAATCATACACACTCACACACACAAACGCACACAATCATACACATTCTCACATAAACACACACACTTGCATACACACTCTCACACACACAGACAATCATACGCACTCTCACACACAAACAAACACACAACCAGACACACACACAGACAATCAGACACACTCACACACACACATTCATACGCACTCACACACACAAAAACACACAGATAATCATACACACTCACAGGCGCACAAACACACAGACAATCATACACATTCACACACAGACAATCAATCACACACACAATCATACACACTCACACACCAACAATCATACACACTCACACACACAAAAACACACAAATCAATCGTACACACACACAAAAACACAAAACAATCACACTCACACACAATCATACACACTCACACACACAAAAACACACAAATCAATCGTACACACACACAAAAACACAAAACAATCATACACACACACACAGGCAATTATTCACACACACAAACATATACAGACAATCACACACTCACACAAACAATCAAACACACACACACAATCATACACACACACGAAAACACACAGACAATAATACGCATACGCAGACAATCATACACACACACACAGACACACATGACAATCACCCACTCTCACACAAACAATCATGTACAGTCTCACACACAGACAACAGACAATACACCCCCTCTCACACACAGACAATTGTACACATTCACACACACAATTATATGCATTCTCACACACACACAAAACCATACACACTCTCACACACACAAACAGACACAAACTATCACACACACTTCTCACACACACCGCACACAAAATACATGGACACAAACACTCAGACAATCATACACACTTACACATACACCCAATTATATACACTCACACACAATTATGCACACTCACACACACACAAAGACACATATAATCATACATTATCTAACACACACACAAACATATACAATCATACACACTCACACAAACACACACACATAAACACACAATCATTCACATTCATATACACAAACAGTCAAATGCACACTCACACAGAAACACATACAACAATCGTTCACACACTCACACACGCAAACGCCCACACAATCATACACACTCGCACACATACACAAACACACACACACTCATCCACAATGACAGCTTCAGTACAGAATCAGGACATTTAGCCTTTTATAATAGCACTGCTCTTAGGTTTCCTCTTTTGCCTTTTTAAATTAATTCTCCTTTTCAGCTATGCCTTTATACTGTATTACTTAATGTTTACTACTCAGGTTCTCAGCCAATTCCCTATGGAATAAATACATTGAGTGACCAAATTATTATTATTTATATATTTTTTAAGGGTTTATGACCCCTGGAAAAGCGATCCGCCAACTGACTAACAACCAGGTTTTGATTTACCGTTAGGTAAACAGAGGCGTGTGGAGTAAGGAAACTTGCCCTGTTGGGAATTGAACCCAAGTTCTCTTGCTTGCAAGGCGAGTGCTCTAACTACTAAGCTACAGGACTCCATGATACCTTCATGTAGGCTTACACATAGCGTAGTAAAGCTTTATTCTGGGTACCTACGTCTGCACACAATCATAGAGACATCCTCAATCTCGGCAACAAGAGTGTTTCCTAAACTGTGTAACCAGACTATGAGGTGTGGCCTGTGCATGTTTCTGAGTTAGAGGGACCTGACTATCTCTGTCGCAGAGGTAGCACCATAAACAAGAACATTTGCCCACTTTTCATCTGTCTATCTAACCTCCTGGAATCTTAGCTCTTTATCTCAGCCTATGGTCACTTCCCTCCTCCCCTCTCCAAAACCCCTCTGCTCAGTCTGTGTCTGTTACAGATTCTGTAAAGTGCTTCAAGATGTTACTCTATAAGAAAAGCGCTATGTAAATTCAGGTTGTTGTAGGAACATCTCAAAGGTGGGCCTCACACCTCAGACACAGCTTCTCATGGATTCAAAATCCACATTGCAGGTGTTGAAAGGTATTGCTGTATTTCAGGACAGATGTGGAGGATGTGCATGCAGGATAAACACAGCGATGTATAGACGGGACTATATGGTAATCTGCTTCCTGTCATAAGATGGTTTCTGTATGAGTGACAAATCTGCTTTCACACTGACTGGCGGTTCATCTGCTCTTAGACTTCATGAGGAACAGATGGCAGGGAATCCCTCCTGATGTGTGGAATGCCACTGAGCCCAGGTACGTGTCATTGCACAGCAGTCCGTCGATGTCGTTAGTATATTTGCTATAGTATAGTATACTGGGATATTATATGGGACGATACTGTATATGTTGTAAAGAATAGTATATTGGGATAGTAATAATAATAATAACCCTGGCATTTGATATAGTGCTTTTCACGTCGGGAGGACGTCCCAAAGCGCTTCACAGAACACACTGTAAAGTGAATTGACTGTATATTTGTGGGCGAACGCCGCAGCCAATTGCGCACAGCAATGTCCCACAAACAGTCGTAGATTGAAATTACCAATTTATTATTGTTTTTGGTTTTGGAGGGATTATTTAGGGATAGGATATTGGATAGTATAATTTGCGTATTATTTGAACCATTATTTAGAACAATATGTAGGTTATTGTGTAAGAACATCGCATTGAGGTAGTATAGGGGCTGGTATATTTGGGCTGAGATTGGTAGCCAATTAATTAATTAGTAGCCAAATCCTTGAATGTCCAGTGCCTTCGGAAGTGCTTCTGACGTGAAAGCCACTAGACAAATGTAATTTTGTATTGAAATTTGAATTTGAGGATAAATTAGAATGAGAAGGGGAATATAGGTAGTAAATTACATCTAATCTAAGCTTTCCAAACATTTTGCCTTGTAATGTAAGATCACGCAGAATTGTGTAAAATTCTTCAATTCAATCTCAATTAGAAGCCAATTTTCTTTAAGGATTGCTGAAAATGAGTTTTCAATCTATCACAAGACAAAATAATCTTGTAGGTTAAGACTAGGTGGAATTTCAGGACTCATATCACCTTGAAATAATAATAATCTTTGCATTTGAAATAGCGCTTTATCACTTCTTTGAGATATCTAAAAGCGCTTCACAGAATATACTATAAAGTAAAGTGACCGTGTATTTTGTGGGTGAAATGCCCCTGGAGTTGCAGTTTGTAACAAATTGTTCTCAGATCTTGGAGATACCATCTCCAAATTGATTTGTTGTGGTGAGGAAGCACCTATGGCTGCCCACTTGCTTCCACACCTGATCAAGGTTGCTGTCACTTCCTGCCCACTTCCCTCTGATGATGTTGAACATGGTGGCAGCCTGGCTCAGTTGGCAGCACTCTTTACCTCTGTGTCACAAGGTTGTGCGTTCAACCCCACGTTGGGACTTGGAACCCATATATTCAATGCAAATGCTCTTAAACCTGCACTTTAATGTCTGTTTCCTCTTTGACCGTGCTTATGGTCACTTCCTCCCTCTCCCCGGCTCAGCATCAGCCTCTGCCACTGTTTAGCGCTTTGAGACCCTTCCCCATGTGGTGGGCGCTATATAAATGCAAGTTGCTGTTGTTCACAGTACTCCAGGTCACTGCTGATGACATTCCAGTTCACCCTGGCTCATCGGCGGGACTTGGAGGGGACAAGTCTGTCAATGAGGGCAGGGATTCTTCCCACTCAGATTCCCAAGCAGTGGGAAGCTTTCAATTACAAGCTTTGTTGTTTTAGCTGGTTAATCTCCAGGAGTGCCCCATCCTCCACTTTGGGGTCATCAAGCCTTGGCTCTTGCCATCCATGTGCCTCTGTGTCACGCCCACTCCCAGGTTCCCCTATGCCAGTTCTCGCACTGATCTCTGCTCAATGTGGTCTGTTTGCTTTCAGTGTCTGAATTGAACATGCCAACTTTGGCCTCTGGTGCTGTCTCCGTGTGAGAGATGAGAGATGGACAACGAAGTCAGAGTGTCCGACCTGATCGGCCGATTTGAAGAGATCCGGTAAATGGACAGAGCATCATGGGCTGGGGAGGGGCCGGGTTCTGTTAATCAGTGACCACATTACAATGTAACCTGATTGACACAAGGTGGAGTGAGTTTGTGTAGGAAACCTCGGGCAAGTTTCTTTCCTCCAAACGCCTAATAATAATCCCTCCAAAAAACACTACAATAATAAAATTGGTCATTTTCAATCCACGACTGTTTGTGGGACATTGCTGTGCGCAATTGGCTGCTGCGTTTCACCCACAAATATACAGTCAATTCACTTTACAGTCTATTCTGTGAAGCGCTTTGAGACGTCGAGAAGACATGAAAAGCGCTATATCAAATGCAAGGATTATTATTTATATTATTATTATATCTGCATGAGACTGATGGGGTCAGTATGTGTAGCAGAGTGTGTCTTAGTAACAGGATTGTGTCTCGTGTTCTCTTGTGGCATAAGGTGGTCCACAAACACAGTCACACCATGTTACAATATATCCTGTGAAGCGCCTTGAGACGTCTCGGCGACTTGAAAAGGAGCTGTATCAAATGCAAAGTTTTCTTTATTATACATACTGCACCAGGACAGCACAAATAGTATTAATCCTTACATTTAGCTCCAATGCAACTTACTCGATCTTCCAATAAGATGTTAAACCAAAATCCTATCTGCCTGTTCATGGTACTATTCAAAAAGAGAAGGGAGTTTCTCTCTCCCGGAGTCCTGGTCAACAATCCCCCCAAATAAAATTGTTCACTCACTGTTTGTGGGACACTGCTGGACGCAATTGTGCTGCAACATTCACCTACAAATATCCAGTCACTGCCTTTCACAGTAAATCGTGTGAAGCGCTTTGAGTTCACCTTCTGACGTGATAAGGCGCTACATCAAATGAAAGGATTATTATTACTATTATCAACATTCACTCTATGGCTGTTTGTGGCTGACATTGCTGTGCACAAATTAAGTAGTGCATTTGCCTACAATTACAGTCACTACACTTCACTGTAAAACCTGTGAAGCGCTTTGAGAAGTTTCAATCGATAATGTGCTATGAATGGGCAAGTTCTTTCTTTCTAGTTATGGTATTTTCCTGCCTAAAGATACAGAGGAGTCATCCTGTATGAAACTAAGGGTAATTTCTCTGCGCACTGAGGCCCCCTTTGCCCGGCCCACAGAGTCAATGCAGGGCTATGAGAGAGGTACTTGGGGAAGTGCCTGTGTGACCACATGCAGTACCAAATGAGTCTGCTTGAAGTGGAAAGCGGATGTGCTGACACCCTGTATTTGTGAGGGGGCTCTGATCCTGAATCACTATGAATGTTTAGATGTTTCGAAGTTTACAGTTTCAGAAGAGCTGGATCTAAAACATTATATAATTTGGTCACTCAATCCATGACTGTTTGTGGGGGACGCTGCTGTACACAATTGGCTGCCACGTTTTGCCCACAAAATATACAGTTAATTCACTTTACAGTATATCCTGTAAAGCACTTTGAGACGTTTCAAAGACGTGATAAGGAGCCATATCAAATGCAAGGATTATTATTGTTGTGTGAGCGGGGGAACAAGAGTGGAAAAGAGCTTCCAATTCAACCCCACTCCCCCCTCTCTCCCCCCATAGCCCTGATCAACCCCACTCCCCCTCTCTCCCCCCATAGCCCTGATCAACCCCACTGCCCCGCTCTCTCCCCATAGCCCTTATCAACCCCACTCCCCCGCTCTCTCCCCATAGCCCTGCAACTTGTCCTCCCCAAATAATGATCTACTTCTCTCTTAAAAGTTGTTATCGAATCGGCTTCCACCGGCCTTTCAGGCAATGCATTCCAGATCCCAACAACTCTCTGTGTGAAAACATTTCTCCCCTCCCCTCTGTTTCTTTTAAGAACTTTTTNAAATCAGTGCCCTCGGGTTACCGACCCTCCCGACAGTGGGAATAGTTTCTCCTTCTTCACCCTATCGAATCCCCTCATTATTTTAAAAACTTCTATTCAGTCTCCTCTTACCCTTCTCTGCTCCAAGGAGCATAATCCCAGCTTCTCTATGTCTCCTGATAACTGACGCCCCTCATTCCTGGTACCATCCTGGTCAATCTCCTTTGCTCCCTCTCCAATGCCTTGACATCCTTCCTAAAGTGCGGGGCCCAGAACTGCACACAGTCTCTCGCTGAGGCCTAACCAGTGTTTTATATAAAGGTTCATCATAACTTCCTGACTTGTGTATTCCATGCTCCTATTTATATGTACTTGTGTGGATGTGTGTATGTATATATATATGTGTGTGTATGTGTGTGTGGTGTGTGTATATGTATGTGTGTATGTGTTTATGTGTGTATGTATATATATATGTGTGTGTGTGTGTGTATGTATGTGTGTGTATGTGTGTGTGTATGATTGTGTGTGTATATATGTGTGTTTATATGATTGTGTGTGTATATATGTGTGTGTGGAGTGTGTATATGTATGTGTGTGTGTGGTTCAGACTTTAATTCAGGATTGCTGTCCATCTGTGGAAATCCGGTTTGTGTTTTCAATCCCAGCTGACCCCCGACTGTTCAGCGCCTTGGGACGTCCTCCCGATGTGAAAGGTGCTTATCAAATGTAATTTTGTTGTTGTAAAAACAAAACTGATTGCACATCTACTCCAACTCATTCTTCCCCTGAATCTCGAGTTTCCCCTCAGTTTCTAATTCCTCCTGCAGGGTGGAATCATCTAACCACCACATATTCACTTCTGCTTATTTCAGCTGCAGGAATGTCCCGTCTTGTTACTTTGGCATTTCACTTATTTTCTTCTTTAATAATAAAAGCTTCAACTTTTATTATCATTAAATCCCCTCCAATATTATTATTATAATAATAATAATCCTTGTATTTTGATACCGCGCTTTTCACATCTTCGAGGCATTTCAAAGCGCTTCACAGAATGTACTGTAAAGTGAATTGGCTGTATATTTGTGGGCAAAACACGGCAGCCAATTGCGCACAGCAATGTCCCACAAATAGTCGTGGATTGAGTGAGCAAATTTTTTTTTGGAGGATTATTATGCCCAGAAAAGCCAATGACTTAACAACCAGATCCTACTTAATGCTGAGTAAACAGAGGCGTGTGGAGTAAGCAAACTTGTCTCAGGGTTTGTTCCACCTGGGAAATGAACCCAGATCCTCTCGCTTGCGAGGCGAGTGCTCTAACCATTATGTTACAAGGAATAGAGGCATCTGAATGACTTCAGGTGTGAAGGGAAGATATTCTCAACAAATGCAAATACACTGAAAAGAGAGAACTTGCACTTTTATCATCAACAAGTGCTAATTGCTTTTAAGTGAACCATTCTCTACAAGGCAAAGTCCCCCAAATAAGCATGAGGCGAGTATATTAATAATCCTTACATTTCATACAGAGCCTTTCATGTCGGGAGAATGTGTTAAAAGCTCACAGGATGTAAAGAGATATCCATAGGATATACTGTAAAGTAATGTAACTGTGTGTATGTATGTGTGTACGTGTGAATATATGTGTGACAATTCCTCACTCCACAAGCTGCCAAAACCCTTGTTCATGCCTTCGTCACCTCTCAGCTTGACTACTCAATTGTCCTCCTCACTGGTCTTGCCTCCTCCACTATTCACAAAATTCAACTCAACCATAACTCCAGGTGTGTGTGTGTGTGTATACGTGTGTGGGTGATTTATGTGAAGAATAGTCGGCTAGGACACTGGGAGAAAATATATTCTCTCTCTTTGACAACAGCATCATAACATTAACTTCCACTTGAACAGACAGATGAGACCTTGGTTTAAAGTCTAGAGTGTAGCAACATCTCAGTGTTCCTTAAGACCTCCACTGGAGATTCAGCTTAAAGTCCTTGACCAGTTACAATGCAGTTCTACTTTATGGATATAACTCTTTCTGAACAGGGTTTCTGAGACTGCACAGCACAAAGGGAAGCCTCACAAGGACCTGAATTGTACCAATGCGGACCGTTCCCCAGATACAGATGGAGAAGCAATGCCGTCCATTCCCTTCCATTCTCCTCTGCAGCTACACTCAGCTCAAGCCCTGCTGGCTACAGCTGTTGAGCCTGACCAAAGAGGGGAAACAGCTGTGGGAAATCAGGAACTAGAGATCGAGGGACGTGGACTCCCAAACCCAGGACTGGGTGTGGAGGGCAAGGGGCCTGACAGCAGAGAAAACTCCATCTCATTTCCTGACCTGCCCGCCACCCAGGCTCGATGGAGGAAAATATCTCGAACATTTCGACCAATCTCTCAAACACTGAGAAGTTCCCAGATCACACACATGGAAGAGGCAGCCCCGGTTGGAAAGGACCTGCACAAGGTAAGGCTGTCACTGTGCCCTTCCCCGCACTCATTCAGTCACAGCTGTTCAACACTTGCTACCTGAAATGTTGTGTTAGCGTGTGTGTTAGACCATCAGTGGTTTGTGCCAGGCATAGTGTCAGTCACATGTGTCAGGCGTGGTGGTATCAGTGGTTTGAGCCAGTTATGGTATCAATGGCATGAGCCGGTCTATAAGCTTTGCGCTCTGTCTGTGAACCCTGGGGTAGAGATGTCTGACTCACAAGCTTAGAATCACAGCCATTACAACACAGGAGGAGAACAATCAATCCATTAAATCTAAACTGGTGCTAACTTGTTCACTGAAGCTAACTATTCGCTCCCAGTTGCCTGCATTTCCCCTGTACCCCAGGATATTCATCCTCTTCAAATTTTTATACAATTGCTCTCAAAAGCCACTTTTGGCAAGCAATCAGGCTTCCAAGAATAATGATCCTTGCATTTTGGTATAGCGCCTTATCACGTTGTCATCTCAAAATGCTTTACAGGAATGTACAATAGCAGCCTATTTGCGCACATCACAGCAACAATCATGAAAAAATTCCTCTGCATTAAAAGATTTTTTATTACCAATTTCCCTTCCAGTGACAATCCTGAGTTTGTCTCTTGTCAACATCCATCCGCCAGTGGTAATAATCTCTCTCCATATAATCTTAAAGATTGAAGGTCTCTATTAAGTTTCCCTCTTACCTTTCTCTGATCCAGAGGAAACAGACCTGATATTTTGAGCCTGTCCTCAGAGCTTTCATCTCTGTGAAGCTGCTCTGCTCATTGCAGTTTGTGTCTGTGTAGGAAAGCAGCAAAGAGAAGCTGTTTAAAATAGCTACAGAGCTGCTGCAGACAGAGGAGGCTTATGTGAGCCGGCTGCACCTGGTGGATCAGGTGAGCACAAGCGCAGCATTGGTGTGCAGCAAACACACCAGCACATTCCAGCGCACACACATGCCAGCGCACACACATGCCAGCGCACACACATGCCAGCGCACACACATGCCAGCGCACACACATGCCAGCGCACACACATGCCAGCGCACACACATGCCAGCGCACACACATGCCAGCGCACACACATCACACCATCCTAACTATTTAATGTGCACACCAGAATGCACCCACTGAAAACAACATCAACAACAACAACTTGCATTTATATAGTGCCCTCCACTCCGGACGGAGTCTCAGAGCGCTCTACAGTAACAGATCCCAGGACCCAGCCATGGGGGGAGGGGGAGGAGCCAGGGGCAGGGGAGGGGCCAGGGGTGGAACCAGGGGGAGGAGTCAAGGGCGGGACCAGGGGAGGGGGAGGAGTCAGGGGAAAGACCATGGGGCGGGGTCAAGGGGAAGGGAGGAGCCAGGGGAGGGGCCTGAGGAGGAGCCAGGGGAGGGGAGGAGCCAGGGGAGGGGAGGAGCCAGGGGAGGGGAGGAGCCAGGGGAGGGGAGGAGCCAGGGGAGGGGGAGGGGGAGAATACAAGGGTGAGAATCTTCAAGTGGATCCTCTCTGGGACAGGAGCCAGTGCAGTCTGGCCAGCACTGGGGGGATCGGGGAGTGGGGTTTGGGGGTGGGGTCAGCACTGGGGGGATCGGGGAGTGGGGTTTGGGGGTGGGGGAGGACGGGTGGGGCCAGGACTGGGGGGATCGGGGAGTGGGGTTTGGGGGTGGGGGAGGACGGGTGGGGCCAGGACTGGGGGGATCGGGGAGTGGGGTTTGGGGGTGGGGGAGGACGGGTGGGGCCAGGACTGGGGGGATCGGGGAGTGAGGTTTGGGGGTGGGGGAGGACGGGTGGGGCCAGGACTGGGGGGATCGGGGAGTGGGGTTTGGGGGTGGGGGAGGACGGGTGGGGCCAGTACTGGGGGGATCGGGGAGCGGAGTTTCGTGCGGGTGAGAATGCGGGCGGCAGAGTTTTGAATGATTTGGATTTTATGGATGGCAGTGGACACACACATACCCACAGACCAGCACACATCAGCTCACACTGGTAAATAATTGACAGCCTACAGACTTACCTACACTCGTGCGAATGTTTGCCGACTGATTCTTGACAACCCCGTGGGCCGCCACAGGTTGGCCACCATTGGTGTATTGGAAAGTGTTGTTTGCGGCTCTTTGGGACGTGAGAGGTGCTATACAAATGTAATTTTGTTGTTGTTGTTTCGGGTTTATTTCCTCAATCTAATTTAGCATCAGGTGCTCTATTCCTCTTTTGCACCATGAGAATGTGTCTCAAGTCTCTTGTGATGGCAGGTTTTCTGCGTTGAGCTCATGAAGGAAGCCAAGACTGGAAACACCTTTCCGGAGGAAGTGGTGAAGAACATCTTCTCCAACATTTCTTCCATTTATCTCTTCCACAAGCAGTTCTTCCTGCCGGAGCTGGACAAGAGGATGCAGGAATGGTGAGATAACTGTCCCACGGGAAACAAAGCCTTACCCTTTTTTCAGGGCTGATGGTTCAAAGGTTCTTGTGGATTCTAGAGTTGCTGGTTGTGGATTGTGTGTTCTGGAGCTTCACAGCATTGTGCCCTGGAGTTAGCAGGTAATGTGCTGAACCTCTCTAAACATTGGATTATCAGATTATTCAGTAATGTTCTCAATACATGTTTATTTGAGCAATGTGTTTTATATTGGAGAGTAATTTATTTGAAAGGTTCTGTAATACCTTTGTGTTATTCGAGAAAACACCTATAACATTGAAATGACTCAAAGTGCTTCACAAAGAATATCAAGTATAGAGATTGTTTTTTGTCAGCACACTGAGACACCCATTTTTGCATTAGGTAATTAGGTAAATGATCAATTAATCTGAGAATTATTCACTAGAACAACAATAACTTGCATTTATATAGCGCCATTCACAGCATCTTGGCAAGCTTAACAGTGGCGTAGCCCGTTGATGTGCCAGGGGAGGGGTAAGGTGACCGTTAATAATAATAATCCTTGCATTTGATATAACTCTTTTCACGTCGGGAGGACGTCCCAAAGCGCTTCACAGAACACACTGTAAAGTGAATTGACTGTATATTTGTGGGCGAACGCGGCAGCCAATTGCGCACAGCAATGTCCCACAAACAGTCGTAGATTGAAAATGACCAATTTATTATTGTTTGGTTTTGGAGGGATTATTATTAGGCTCTGTGTGGAGTAAGGAAACTTGCCCAAGGTTTCGCCTGGAATTGAACTCAGGTCTCTCACTTGCAAAGCGAGTGCTCTAACCACTGAGCTACAGGACTCCACCGTTGGCACAGTCGAAGAGGAAGGTCTTCAAGTGTGACCTGAAAACGGAGAGAGAGGGGCAAGGCAAAGGGATTGAGAGAGAAAGCATGGCCGCCGTTGGTGGGGAGGAGGGTGAGTCTTAGGGCGAGATTGGGGAGGGTGAGGAGGTGGGGGAGGGTGAGGAGGTGGGGGAGGGTGAGGAGGTGGGGGAGAGTGAGGAGGTCGGGGAGAGTGAGGAGGTCGGGGAGTGAGGAGGTCGGGGAGAGTGAGGAGGTCGGAAGAGTGAGGAGGTCTGAACCACATGAGAGAAGACGGACCTTGACTGAAGCCAAAAGGTGTGGCTTCGTTCTTATCAACGTTCAGCTGCAGGAAGTTTGCGCTCATCCAGCCATTGATGACTATCAGACAAGCTGACCGAACATCAGCAGACTGGGAGTCATGGCTGGAGGAAGAGAAGTAGATTTGTGTGCCATCCGCATACATGTGGAAGTTTACCCTGTGTCTGTGGGTGACATTGACAAAAGGGAGTATATAGATGAGGAAAAGAAAAGAATTTTGGGGTACCCTACAGGTGCCCGGGTGGGGGTGAGAGGAAAAACCACAAAGTGTTGGCTGTTGGTTAAGTACTTGAATCATGGCAGTGAGGTCCCACTAAGGTGGATAAAAGGGAGGAGAGGAAATGGAGGAGGATGGCGTGGTCAACTGTGTGCTGAAACCCTAGTTCACGCCTTTGTCACCTCAAGGCTGGACTATGGGAACTCTCTCCTCGCCGGCCTTCCCGCCACCTCCCTCCACAAGCTGCAGGTCATTCAGAACTCTGCAGCTCGTGTACTGTCCCGCACCAGACACCGCGACCACATCACTCCCACCCTCGCTCCCCTCCACTGGCTCCCCATCCCCCAGAGGATTGATTTCAAGATCCTCATCCTCACCTACAAGGCCATTCACGGCCTTGCTCCCTCCTACCTCTCCAACCTACTATCCCCCTACCTACCTGCCCGTACCCTCCGTTCCTCTGGCTCCGGTCTGCTCCACGTCCCCCGCCCCAACCGCCCTACCATCGGTGGTTGGGCCTTCAGCCTCTCAGCCCCCAGGCTCTGGAACTCCATCCCCCAGTGCCTTCGCCGCTTCCTCCCTTTCCTCCTTCAAGGCCGGTCTCAAAACCTTTCTCTTTGACCGAGCCTTCAGCTCCCCTCTCGACTCTCTTCCCCCTCCTCGCTCCCTCCCTTCCCTCCCCTCACCCTGACCATTTCCCCCCTCCTCGCTCCCTCCCTTCCCTCCCCTCACCCTGACCATTTCCCCCCTCCTCGCTCCCTCCCTTCCCTCCCCTCACCCTGACCATTTCCCCCCTCCTCGCTCCCTCCCTTCCCTCCCCTCACCCTGACCATTTCCCCCCTCCTCGCTCCCTCCCTTCCCTCCCTCACCCTGACCATTTCCCCCCTGCTCGGGTCATGACCCAACTGTGCAGCGCCTTGGGACGTCCTCCTGACGTGAAAGGCGCTTTATAAATGGAATCTTGTTGTTGTTGTTGTTGAGAGGTCCAGCAGGCTGAGGAGGCAGAGGAAGTCCTGGTCACAGAGAGCGAGGACGTCATATGTTATTTTGATGAGCGCTGACTCTGTGCTGTGGGTAGGGCGGAAACCGGACTAGAGGGGTTTGAGTAAGAAATTTATTTGACAGTTGTTCACTAAAACACCAAGATCTTTCAAACTCCCTTCATCTTTCAAATAAACCATCACATAAAAGATTTGGATGAAGAAGGTCCTTTGGTCCATTTGATCTCAGGTTTATCAGCCTGGCTGAGTGGTAGTGCTCTCACCTCTGAGTCAGAAGGTTATAGGTTCAAGCCCCATGTCGGGACTTGGAATCACACGGTCTAAGCTGATGCCCCAATGCAGTGCCGGGGCATGTGTTTCATTGTCAGAGTTCCCTCCTTTGGATGACATGTTAAACCAAGCTCTGCCTGGTTCAGGTGGATGTTAAAGGTCATGTGGTCATGTGGCACTACTTGAAAACAGAAGGGAGTTTCTCCAGGTGTCTTAGCCAACAATCCCCAAACAAAATTAGTCACTCACTCTATGGCTGTTTGTGGGACATTGATGTGCTCAACTGGCTGCCACGTTTTGCCCACAAAATATAGTCACTGCATGATACAGTATATATGAAATATATACAGTATGTGCTACAGAACATATTCAAGACTGAGATCGATAGATTTTTTTAAAACTAAAGGGATTAAGGGATATGGGAATAGGGCTGGTAAATGGAATTAGGTTAGAAGATCAGCCATGATCTTAATAAATGGCGGGGCAGGCGTGAGGGGCCGAATGGCCTACTCCTGCTCCTAATTCTTATGTTCCTATGTTTATGTTCTTATATACTGTGAAGCATTTTGAGGAATCTCAACTTCGTGTTAAGGCACTGTGTCAAATGCAAGGATTATTATTTTTATTATCTTTTCACATTACCATCTGTACACATTTCACCTACAATATATTTGGCAATATAAGCTGATAGTACAATCTTACAGGGGGTGAAGGAACAGGGAGACCTGGGGGTCATATAAGTATATCTTTGAAGGTGGCCGGACAGGCAGATAAAGTTGTTAAAAAGCATCCGGGATACTAGGCTTTATAAATAGGGGCATAGAATACACAAGTCAGGAAGTTATGATGATCCTTTACATAAATAACTGGTTAGACCTCAGCTCGAGACTGGGTTCAGTTCTGGGCCCCACACTTTAGGAAGGATGTCAAGGCATTGGAGAGGGTGCAAAGGAGATTGACCAGGATGGTACCAGGAAAGAGGGACTTCAGTTATCAGGAGAGGCGAGAGAAGCCAGGATTATTCTCCTTGGAGCAGACAATGTTAATGGAGATTTAATAGAGGTGTACAAAAGGGGATTCCATAGGGTGAAGAAGGAGCAACTATTCCCACTGGCGGGAGGGTCGGTAACCCGAGGGCACTGATTTAAAATAGTTGTTAAAAGAAACAGAGGGGAGGGGAGGAGAAATGTTTTCACACAGCGAGTTGTTGGGATCTGGAATGCATTGCCTGAAAGGCCGGTGGGAACCGATTCGATAACTTATTTTAAGAGAGAAGTAAATCATTATTTGGAGAGAACAAGTTTGCAGGGCTATGGGGAGAGAGCGGGGGAGTGGGGTTGAATTGGATAGCCCTTTTCAAAGCGTTGGCACAGACACGATGGGCCGAATGGCCTCCTTCTGTGCTGTATAATTCTACAATTTTATAATGTACAGTCAATTCACTTTACAGTAGAAGCGCTTTGAGACGTCTCGAAAACATGATAAGGCGCTTCATCAAATTCAAGGATTATATTATTATTACCCATTAGAGCATCGAGCTGTGTCCTGGCCTCATCCACTTTTTCCAATAATCTGTTTCCAGTTGTTAATTCTTTTTGAATAGAGAAATACTTCCTGGCACCTGTCCTGAAATTGCTCTTCACAATCTGAGCCTTTGCCCGCTCGTCCTGCTGGTTGTCTGATCTGAAATTATTGTTCTGAATTTAATTTCTCAATCACATTTAACATATTATATGAGATACCATTTTTCAAGGCTGAAGAGCCCAGGCTTATCTCATCGTTCACATTGATGCCATTGTGGTTGTACATAAGAAATGGAGCAGTTCATTTAGATTATTTAGTTGTTCCTCTTAACTCATCTCTCCAACATTGGGGATACGTCCTGGTGACATGGGGTAAACTTCCACATGTAGGCAGATCTCTCCCCCCAATCTGATGAGGCACTCGTGGCATGTTAGTGTCTGGGTTTATCTGGCTTTACAGATCTTTGGTTAACATTCTTGGGATTGGGTTTGAAAGAGAGAAGTTATGCTCGAGTTGTGAGATGGAATGAGCTGGTCGTTTAACATGAGGGTTGAAACCTAATGCTCTGCTCTGTCTTCCCGCGCTCCGCCCCCACCTGCCCCCTCCCCCTCCCCCACTCCCCTCCCCCCCCCCCCCCCCCCCCCCCCCCACACACACACTCCAGGGCTGTTAAACCCAGAATCGGTGACGTTTTACACAAACTGGCACCATTCTTAAAGATGTACGGGGAATACGTGAAGAACTTTGACAAGGCAATGGACTTGCTGGACACCATGCTGGAGAAGTGCCAGCCCTTTCGGGAAATTATTCAGGAGATCCAGGTAAGGGTGGACAGGAGTGTGGCTTCACATAGCAAGACAACCAGATAGCTTTCTGCTAGATTATGAAGATCAAGATGTAGATAACAGGTTTTTGTGGATCGGTAAATTCTGTGACTAGCCTCAACAAGACAATGGTGAAGCGAGCAGGTGGTTCCATCGACAATGTGAACTTGGCTTACTTAGGATTTTCTTGCCTCTGGATCAGAAGGCTGTGGGTTCAGGAATTTGACTTCATAGTTTAGGTTAACATTCCAGTGCAAGCCTGGAGAGTGCTGCATTATCAAAGGTGCCATCCTTTGAATGAGATGTTAATCCAATGTTCTGGCAATCTGTTCAGGTCAGGGTTCAAGAGATTCCAAGAGAATATCCCAAGAAGGAGTTTCTCCCATTGACCTGGCCAACAACTCTTCAAAGAACTTTCCCTGGACCCATCCCTGCTCTCCAACTGCCACCCCATCTCCAACCTTCCTTTCCTTTCCAAGATCTTGGAATGAGACATTGCTTAGCAGTTTTACTCTTCCCTCTCCTGTCACTCCTTATACAAACCCCTCCAATTGGGTTTCCGTGCGGCACACATCACAGAAACAGCTTTGGTCAATGACAAATGACATTTTGTCAATTTGCGACCAGGGCTCCCTCTGCCTCCTCATCCTCCTTGACCTCTCTGCTGCCTTTGATACAGTTGACCACTCTATCCTCATCCACTGCCTCTCCTCTCACTTCAACTTTCATTGACCTGTCCTTGAATGGTTCAGATCCTACCTCTCACACCATCTCCACTTTGTCTCCACAAATGGCTTCTCCTCCAGCCCCCACACAGTCTCGTGCGGCATTCCTCAGGACTGTGTCCTTGGTCTTCTCTTCAATATCTACGTGCTCCCTCTTGGTGACATCATCCGCAGACATGGGGTCAACTTCCACATGTATGCGGATGACACCCAACTCTGCCTCCACCCTTGATTCCAGGATCACTGCTGTCCTGACAGAACGTCTGTCAGACATTAAGTCCTGGATGAGAGATAACTTTCTACAGTTGAATGTCAGCAAGACCGAGGCTCTCCTGATTGGCTCCTGTCAGCACCTCTACAACTCAGGCACTGGCAGCATTACCATCCAAAAATTCACACTCCATCTCACTGAGGGCATAGGCAGTGATTGTGGGGTAGGGCAATGGAGTAGATGAGCTTGTGTGGGAGGGGTGGGGTAGGCAGAACTTGTGGGGAGATGGAATGGGGTAAGTGGAACTTGTGGGGGAGGGTGGAGGAGGGATGGGGTGGTGGCACTGACTTGCCATGTGTCCGTTATGTAGAAAAAGGAGATGTGTGGCAGCCTGTCACTGCAGCACCACATGCTGGAGCCGGTGCAGCGCGTCCCCCGATACCAGCTCCTCCTGAAGGACTACGTGAAGAAACTACCCCAGGATTCGCCGGACAGGAGCGATGCTGAAAGTGAGCAACAAGGAGACTTTCCAACTCTTATCTCATTGGAAATGTGAATTTCTGCAATAAGGCATCAAGCCATGACTTGATGAACAACAACTTGGATTTATATAGTGCCTCTCATGCAGGGTAGCGTCCCAGTGGCAGAGATTGACGCCGAGCCGGGGGGAGGGGCGGTCTTTACAGGCGACCTGAAGATGGGGAAGGTGGGGACAAGGCGGAGGAATAGAGGAAGTGTGTCCCAGAGTTTCAGGGCATAGTGGCTGAAAACAAAGCCTCCAATGGTGGAACGGAGGGCACGAGGGACATGCAGGAGGCTGGAGCCAGTTGAGCAGAGGCAGTGGGTTGTGGGTTGGGGGATGAGCAGGTCGGAAAGGTAGGAAGGTGCCAGGGCATGGTGGGATTTGAAAACGAGTGTGAGGATCTTAAAATTGATTCGTTCGACGATAGGGAACCAGTAGAGCCTGGCGAGGATTGGCGTGCTGATCAGGGACTGTAACCTGCTGTTTCCATAAAGACTAACTCATTTCCCCATCCCACCCTGCTCTTCCCTGCCCCGCCCTGCTCAACCTCACCCTGCCCCATGCTATCCCGCACCACCCTGCCCCGCCCCACTACACCCTGCCTCCCCTGCCCACCCCCACCATTGGCAGACTGGTCTTCAGACTCCCTGCCCCACTTCTGGAACTCCATTCCCGAATCCCTCCGTCTCGTCCCCTCCCTCTCCTCCAAGGCCTGTTTTCAAGACCTTCCTCTTTGACTGAACCTTCAGCCACCCCTACCCTCCCCCTCTTTTGATTCCAACCTCCAGCTTGGGTGTAAATCCTTAACTGTCTGGTGGCCACGGGTCATCCTTCCGACGTGAAAGGCTCTGTGTAAATATAATTTTTTGTTGTTGTTGTGTGCACCGAGGCATAATACACCTCGCAGAGACTATGACAACTGCTTTCACAGAAGCTGCAGTGTAATGCACTGTCTGCTCTGAGACTGTAACATACTGTGTTCATAGACAATACACGGGGTTCACAGAGACATGGGATGTTGATGCCATGACGTGCCTTTAGTTACTGGCAGGAGGGACGGTTTGTGTTGAGTACTGAGAGAATCTGAGTGTTGAGCAGCTGTGGACTCACTGTCATTGATTGTGTGTTTGTCAAGGAGCTACTAATGTGAGATTCTCACCACGTTACCAAGACAGAGGCAGGATGTGGGCCATGTGTTGAAGCCTCTTATCTATCGTTCAATCTTATTTTTTGTCTTTGATGTCACAGAATCGTTAGAGATCATCTTTGAGGCTGCAAACCGATCCAATGCTGCTATTGCGGAGTTAGTGAGTGTGTCATAGTGTAAGAATGTGCTTGTGTGAGTGTCAATGTGTGTGTGTGAATGTCACTGTGTGTGTGTGTGTGAATGTCACTGTGTGTGTGAGTATCACTGTGCGTGTGTGTCACTGTGTGTGTGTCAATGTATGTGTGAGTGTCACTGTGTGTGTCACTGTGTGTGTGAATGTCACTGTGTGTGAGTATCATTGTGTGTGTGTGTCACTGTGTGTGAGTGTTACTGTGTGTGAGTGTCACTGTGTGTGAGGGCCACAGTGTGTGTGTGTGAGGGCCACAGTGTAAGTGTGTGTGTTTGTGTGTCACAGTGTGTTTGAGTGTGTGAGGGTCACAGTTTGTGTGTGCAAGGGTCAGTGTGTGAGAGGGTCAGCGCTCACACTTTGCTGTGTCCCAGGAGAAGCAGCAGAAGATGTGGGACGTTTATGAGATGCTCGGGGGTGAGGAAGACATTGTGGATCCTTCCAATGAACTACTGAAGGAGGGCTCCATCCTGAAGGTGTCCGTGCGCTCCAGCTCAACAGCAGAGAGACACTTGTTCTTGGTAGGTGCTGTGTGGCTGGGTGGACAAGGATCTCGCACTGTAGATACAGCTCCTTACACTGTCACTGAGCTAGGTAGCACCTCTCACCTTTGACTTGTCAAAGTGCAGAGATACAGCTGGCCTGCTCCAGGGATCAGAGGGTGGAGCAGACAGAGGAGCTTATAGCTTATTGTGTGGGCAGAGGCATTTGGAAAAGTGTGTTTTAGCTTTATATATGTACATAGATGTACCAGATAATGCAACTTACAATGATGTGGTTTTAGCTGGTTAGATTCCTGCAGTTACTCCAACGCACACTCTGGGCACCCCCAAACCTTGATTCTTGCCAACGTTCACCTAATATTTTCCACAATTAGCTAAGCAGACTGTGTCCCTCCAGCGAGAGAGAGCACATTCCATTCCAACAATCTATCTCTGGGATTTCCATGTGTAGATGGGATACATGGAAATCTCAGCTTGGTTTGGATACTTGTCGAGATACATGTTTGGGATATGACATGTCAAGCGACTGCCAGGACGGTGGAAGGTGAACTAGATGGACCTTTGTCTTCTTTCGCACTCAAATTCTATTGTTGGTTGGTACTGGAATGTTTGTATATCGCTGTGTTTCCTTTCAGTTTAACAAGATGTTGCTGTACTGCGCCCCGAAGCTGAGCCTGGGCAGTGTAAAGTTCACAGTCAGGAACAAGCTGCCCGTAGACTCCGTGCAGGTAATGAGCCATTCATCCCCTGGAGAATTTAGTTGCTCAGTGTGGACGGCTCCTCAGTCACTCTGCTTTTGTGGAGACTCTTAAACATGGTAACAAAAACAAAAGTAGCTGGGAACACTCAGCAGGTCAGATAGCATCTATGAAGAGAGGAAAGTGGGTTAACATTTCAGGTCGCTCACCTGAAATGTTAACTCACTTCTGTTTTTATTTCAGATTTGCAGTATTGTGACCTTTTTTTTTGCTGTTAAGCACAGTGATGGGTTTCCCCATATGTCAAACATCCAGCTGATCCCCAAAACTTTAATATCAATTTCCTCTGCACCATTGGTCACATTGCTACCTCCCGATGTGAAGGCGCTGTACAAATGTAATTTGTTTTTGTTGTTGTTGCTCACTCTCCACAGGTCAAGGAGGTGAATGATGTCGAGACTCCACATTGCTTTCTGGTTTCAGGCAAACAGCGATCGCTGCAACTTCAAGCCAGGTAACAGCAAGTCTCCCACTGTACCAGTAACTAGTGTTGTGCAGGCAAGTTAGTTGGACTCTTTAACAAAATTCCTTAGGTGGTGACTAGAGGATTCATGGAAGCCATCTACATGGGTTTTCAGGGACGCTTGATGAAGTCCCAGCAAGGACATCATCTTCATGTGAGATATAGTTCTGAAGTGGTGAAAGGGGAACCTAGGAAACAAAATCTTTACCATAAGGTTGACAGAATATGGAACAGACCGCCTAAGAGATCCATAGGTACAAGAGGAAAAGAGATAGGTACTTGGCAGGTAGGTGAGAGTATTAAAGTTGCCATAGATAATGGTAGGCAGGCTTACCTGGCAGGTAGCAATAATAATAATATTCCTTGCAATTGATATGGTGTCTTATCATGTCTTTGAGACATCTCAAAGCACTTTGTAGAGTATATTGTAAAGTGGATTGATTGCATATTTTGTGGGCCAACAATGACTCTCAAACTGTAACAACACTGATGCTCTCTTTCTCTCGTGGCTGTGCTCCCCTCTGTGTGTCTCCTCTCTCTGTCCAGTGACTGTGTGTGAGCAGAGACACCAAGACACTGACCATTGCCATAGCCTCCAGAACACATCTCTTACCATCTCAGAAGTCACTGGAAACGCTCAGCAGGCCAGGCAGCATCTATCGAGAGAGGAAAGCGAGTTAATGATTCAGGTCGATGACCTTTGCTCATTGAACTGAAACGTTAATCACATTCCTTTATCCATAGATGCCTGACCTGCTGAGTGTTCCCAGCGACTTCTGTGTTTATTTCAGACTTACAGCAACTGCAATATTTTGCCTTTTGTTTTTTCTCTTACCATCTCACTGTTCTTTGTCAGAATCAACTTCTATTACTCTCTTCCTCTCTCGCTCCCTCTCCAAACATTCACTCTGTCTCCCTCTCACTCTTTTATTCCTTCACACACTATCTGTCTCTAATCGGTCGGTGTGTTTGTGTGTTTGTCTCTCTCTCTCTGAATAAAATAAACAATGAATAAAACCTCTACTTCTACAGGTCACAGGAGGAAATGGAAGCATGGATCCAGGTATGTGCACATGATGAGAGTGTGTGTGTGAAGGATATGTGTGTATTGATGAGAGACGTGTCATATGTGGTGCACATGTGGCATTCATGTGATGTGTATGCATAATCCACACCTTTTCTAGTCACTGACTGGAATTATCCACTTTCCGATTCCCGCAGGCGATCCAGGAAAGCATTGTTCTCAGTGAGAGGAAGATCGACACCTTCAAGGCTGCCTCGCTTGGCCCAGCCTCCCCTGGACACCACGTGAGTCAGTAGGTGGCCTCACAGCCAGGGACACCCGCCCAGGCCTCAGGGCATTGCTCCCCGGACACAGACAGTAACATTGCACTGATGAGATTGGACTGGGAGGAATGGATGGCGTAAGATGAGGGAGGGAGGGTGGGAGGGAGGGAGGGAGGGAGGGAAAAGATTTTGAGGGTCAGTGGTATTTGCCTATTGCTCTGCCCCAACTCTGACCCACTACCAGTCACTGGAGGCAGGAATTCTTCCTACTCAGCAACAACAACAACGTGGGTTTATATAGTGCCCTCCACGCCAGACAGCATCTCAGAGCGCTTCACAGTAACAGATCCCGGGGCCGAGCCGGGCGGAGGGGGAGGGGGGGGCAGGGGAGGGGGAGGGCCAGGGAGAGGGAGGAGCCAGGAGGAGGGGAGGAGGCCAGGGTTGAGCCAGGGGGAGAGGAAGGAGCCAGGGGAAGGGGCAGGGGGAGGGGGAGGGGCCCGGGGAGGGGCCTGGGGAGGGGGAGGGGAAGGGGCCAGGGGAGGGGGAGGGGGGAAGGTGACCAAAGTCGCGGTCGAAAAGAAAGGTTTTCAGCTGAGACCTGAAAATAGGAAAAGAGAGGGCGACGCGAAGGGGGTGAGGAAGGGAGTTCCAGAGCCTCGGGGCATAGTGGCTGAAGGCACGGCCGCCGAGGGTGGAGTGGAGGAGGAGGTCAGAACCGGAGGAATGAATCCCATAAGTTAAAGCTGTAACAAGTAGGTGGTCCTCGCTGGAAAAGCGCTGGGAAGCTTGCCAGACAGTGCTCCCAATGGCAAGGTAAATGTTTTCGGCTGGTTAATCTCCAGCAGTTAACCCAACACACACTGGCTCTGGCCAACCTGCGCTCTCAGAAATGAGGTAAGTAGGTTGCCTCCCTCCAGGGGGAGAGATTGTAATTCATTCCACACACAGACATTTCCTTGTGCAAATGGCATACATAGATTGAACTCTGAGTCCGGTTTAGAAAAGCATGGTGACTGATGGATTTCTGTTGGTGTGATATCCGACCAAAGAACACCTCCACGATGCTGTACCCTGTCTCCAAACACCCTGGGACTGGATAGACCTCATTGAAACTGAGTGAAGAAATGCTCGTGTGGGGTGGGGGTGGACGAGGAAGAAAGGCCATGGCTGGGATGGGGGGAGAGGGCTAGGGTGGGGGTGGGGAGAAAAGTCTGGGCTGGGGTGGCGAGAGCGAGGCCAGGTCTGGGGGTGAGAGGCCAGGGCTGAGGGGGAGAGAGAGAGGCCGCGGTGGAGGGTGAGGGGGGAAGAGTCCTGGGCTGGGGGTTGAAGAGAGACCAGGGGTGGTGTGGGGGGGGTTGGAGAGAGGGCTGGGGGCAGGAGAGAGGCCAGGGCTGTGGGGGGGCTCAAGGGGGGGTGTTGGGGAACGAGTTGATCTTTGATGTCTTCTGTGTTTCCAGGAGGAAGAGCAAGAGTTGGGCAAGCGAGCGCCACGGTGGATTAGGGACAACCATGTCACCATGTGTATGCGTTGCAAAGAGGCATTCAACCCCATCACCAGGCGGCGCCATCACTGCCGGGCGTGCGGCTACGTAAGTGGGGTACTATAGCTCAGCGGTTAGACACTCGCCTCGCAAGCGAGAGGACCCAAGTTTAATTCCCGGCCAGGGCAAAACCTTGGGCAAGTTTCCTTATTCCACATGCCTCTGTTTACCCAGCAGTCAGTAGGAACCCTGTTGTTAGTCGAGTAATATCCTTCTAAAAAAACAATTGGACACTCGACCCATGACTGTTTGTTCGCTGGGTGCAATTGGCTGCCACGTTTTGTCCACAAAATACCCAGTCATAGATTCATAGAATTATATAGCATAGAAGGAGACCACTCGGCTCATCATGTCTGTGACTGTGTTTATGCTCCACATGTGCCTCCTCCTGCCCTTACTCAACTAAGCCTATCAGCATAACCTTCTATTTCTTTCTCCCTCATGTACCTATCTAACGTCCCCTTAAATACACCTATGCTATTTGCCTCAATAACTCCTTGTGGCAGCATGTTCCACATTCTCACATCTTCACAGAAAGGAGTCTCTGTGGGAAGAAATTTCTTCTAACTTCCCCATTTGATTTATTTGTGACTATTTTATATTGATATCCCTGGTTTTGGTCTCCCCCACAAGTGGAAACATCTTCCCTATGTCGACCCTATCCAAACCTTTCATTATTTTAAAGACCTTTATCAGTTCACCCCTTACCCCTCCTCTTTTCAAGAGAAAAGAGTCACAAGTATGTTCAGCCTTTCCTGATAGGTATAACTTCTCAGATCTGGGATCATCCTCGTGAATCTCCTTTGCACCCTCTCCAGGGCCTCCACGCCCTTTCTATAATGTGGGGATCAGAACTGCACACAGTATTCTAAGCGTGGGCTAACCAAGGTTCTATAGAAGTGTACCATAACTTCTTGTTATGCTTTTCATTTCTCTCCCTCTGGAAATGAAAACCCCAATGCCTGGTTTGCTTTTTTATGGCCTTATTAACCTGCATTGCTAATTTAGATCCCTTTGCTCCTCTACCCTATTTAGGTTTTTACTTTCCAGGATGTATGTGACTTCCTTATTCCTTCTACCAAAATGTACCACCTCACACTTTTCTACATTGAAATGCATTTGTCATTTAAATGCCCACTCGGGATGTTTATTGATGTCTTGCTGTAATTTGCTGCCGTCCTCCTCTGAATTAACCACTCCCCAATTTGGTGCCATCCGTAAATTTTGAAATTGTCCAAATCCCGAGTCCAAATCATTATATTGTGAACAACAGTGGGTCCTAATGCTGATCCTTGTGGAACACCACTGCCCACCCCCTGCCAGTCTGAGTAGTTACCCTGTGCCCCTACTCTCTGTTTTCTGTTTTGTAACCAGCTTGCTATCCATTCTGCTACGTTTCCCCTGACTCCATATGTTCTGGCCTTAGTCTATTATGTGATACCTTATCAAATGCCTTTTGGAAATCTAAATATATTACATCTACTGCATTACCCTTGTCTACTCTTTCTGTTACACTTTCAAAGAATTCAATGAGGTTGGTAAAGCATGACCTTCATTTTTTAAATCCGTGCTGATCATTCCTTATTGCGTTTTCCGTTTTCCAGATGTTTTTCTATTACCTCCATCAGTAAGGATTTCATTATCTTTCCTACCCCCGATGTCAAGTTGACAGGTCTATAGTTTCCTGGGCTTATCTCCCTTTTAAATATAGGTATAACATTAGCTATCCTCCAGTCCTCTGGCAATACTCCCTTTTCTATTGAGTTATTATATATGTGTAATAGTAATAGTGCCTCTGCTATCTCTTCCCTCAATTCTTTTAATATTCACGGATGCAATCTATCTGGACCAGGGGTTTTATCTGAGTTTTGTTAGTTTTTCGACTATCGCCCCATCTCCAACCTCCCATTCCTCTCCAACGTTGATGAGTTGTCGTGTCCCAGCTTTGTTCTTTCCTCTCCCGCCATTCCTACCAGCTCGGGTCCGGAACACTGATTGTCCAGCGCCTTGGGACGTCCTCCCGACGTGAAAGGCGCTGTACAAATGTAATTTTGTTGTTGTTTGTTGTTGTTTCGGGCTGAAAAATGATCCTCATTAAGAAGGAATCCAAGATAGCGGATCGGAGCTTCAGGACTGTGTGCCCCCAACATTCAGGCGATCGGGGAGTGGGGGAGGAATTTCAAAACGTATTTTAGTGACATTCCTTAAATGAAAAATGGCATGTGGTGTGGAATAGAGCAATGTTGAGTCTGTTGGAAGAGTGAGTAGGGGAGGGAAGGGCTGAGTGTGGATGCTGACACCCTCTCCCATGCTGTATGCAGGTTGTATGTGGGAAATGCTCTGACTACAAAGCTGAGCTTCAGTATGACGAGAACCGAACTAACCGCGTGTGCAGGGATTGCTATGTGGTGCTGAAGGGAGCAGCGGAAGGTGACGACAGAGAAAAGGAGAAGAAAAAAGGCATCCTTGAGGTGAGCAGAATATGTTTCTTGATTTTCTCCACCAATTTCCTCCCCTCCTCTCCTGAAGGTGATGACTCGTGGCGCTCTCCAGAAAAGTTGCCTGAGAATCATCGCATGTGGAGGTACATGCACGCCTCCTCCAGACCTCATTCCACCACCACAACAACAACTTGGATTTACAACAACAACAACTTGTATTTGGATTTACATACACTAGCCCTGCACCCTGTGCATGAGCCTGACAGTGAACATCAAAAGAATATTCCACTAGAGGAACAACATGAGCCCCATCAGCAGGGTCTCTGGGTGATCAATCATGATCCTCCTCTCTCTCAATCTAGCCCAGGGATACTGAAGGCACCTTGCCGGGTTGGGGTGAGGCTACAGTTGCCCTCAGTGTTCCTGGGCTAGATTGAGAGACAGAATCTTGAAATCAGCTGATTGAATCAGGAGAGATGATGCTGCGTCACTCCCAGGCTGTTCAATCATCACCAGTGACGACAAGGGTGCTATTTTCACCCTCTGGGCGCTCAGAGCGGGAGCACAACCCATTATCCGTATGTGTGTATATGTGTATGTCTGTGTATGTGTGCGTGTGTGTGGGTGTGTATGGGTGCGTGCGTATATGTAGGTGGGTGTGTGTGGATGTGTGTGTGTAAATGCACAGATAGACCTGAAATAAGTGAAAAATAAAACAGCTGTTCACCTGTGGACAGGATATCAAGCTGATGGGGAGATATTGCCTGGTGACTTGCCGGGCGAGACGTTTTGATTTGCTCATTTCTTTGCCGACAGAAAGAATCAGCCGAGGCATCACAGAATAGCCTGATGTGCAGCTTCCTTCACTTTACGGAGGGTGTTGGGAAGGCTGTGCTGAAGGCTTGGTTGTCATCCCCAGGGAGGATCCCTTTGTTCTCTACATGTACAAAGCCCCGCAGGTATGCACCGGGCAGCTTCTGCCTCATCTTCACCATCCGTACAACAACAAGAA